>NC_134310.1:23071582-23348641 GCF_949628215.1 Phalacrocorax aristotelis
AGTAATAATTTAAGAAACAGTAGATAAGAATTAAAATTAAAAGAAAGAATTTGAAAAAATTGTAAACCTTTTTCCTTCTGGACTACTTTCTCATCCTTGCCAAAGGCATCATTTATTTTAAAAAAATTTAAAAGCTCCTTTACAATTTATTAGCTGGATGCAGGTTAATTTTATCTTGTCAGATTCAGGCTAAACAAGTGCCCTCCCTGTGAAGGTGGCAGTCAGATTCATGTCTGTCGTATTTGACTGCCACTTTGACAGAGTTTTGGTTGAGGGTTTTCCTGGTGATCCTATTCCCCCGCTATGCTAAGCAGTGTGATCCCACACAGAGTCCAGTGCAAAGACAAGAGTTAGTGCGAGCTTAACTCTTTCTTTCTACCTCATCTCGTGCAAGAACTTGTTTGCTCATGGGACGTAGCTGTCAAAAAGATACACACCCCACAGAAGCAAATACAAGTTTCAGTGGGAGTGAAGGGGCATGGAGCAATTCTGGACCTTGTGTGATGGGGTGATGTCATGGTTTAGCCCCAGTCAGCAACCAAGCACCACACAGCCGCTCGCTCACTCCCCCCTGGTGGGATGGGGGAGAGAATCAGAAGAGTAAAAGTGAGGCAACTCATGATTTGAGATAAAGAGAGTTTAATAGGTAAAGCAAAAGCTGCGTGCGGAAGCAAAGCAAAACAAGGAATTCATTCACTACTTCCCATGGGCAGGCAAGTGTTCAGCCATCTCCAGGAAAGCAGGGCTCCATCACACGTAACAGTTACTTGGGAAGACAAACACCATTACTCCAAACGTCCCCCCTTCCTTCTTCTTCCCCCAGCTTTACATACCGAGCATGACGTCATATGGTATGGAATATCCCGTTGGTCAGTTGGGGTCAGCTGTCCTGGCTGTGTCCCCTCCCAGCTTCTTGTGCGCCCGGCAGAGCATGGGGAGCTGAAAAAGTCCTTGACCAGTGTAAGCGCTACTTAGCAACAACCAAAACATCTCCACATTATCACCACTGTTTCCAGCAAAAATCCAAAACATAGCCCCATACTAGCTACTACGAAGAAATTTAACTCTATTCCAGCTGAAACCAGGACAGGTGAACCACTTGGGGTGAACACAACTGATGTTTTATGAGCTACCCTCTGCAAAGCTCTCTTATTTTACTTCAGCCTTATTTATGTACTTAAGTTCTCCTTTGTTTTCCTGAAGAACCACATGCGCCTCATCAATCAGTCAATAGATTTTCAGTTTCCCTTTGCTTGGTTGCTTTCTGTTTCATGACTTTTCCTGTTGTGCCTGTAGCCGTTTTCACTTAGATAATAATCACTAACTCACAAATTGGACCTGGTTATTATATGGATGGGTAACATCAAAATGTTGCAAAAAAAATAGCCATATGATTTAATATGTGGATATTTTCACCATGATGCCACTGTTCAACAGGATACTGGTAATGAATGTTGTTTTGACAACAATGGCAACATTGAGAACACTTTCTTGTTTATGATCATTGGTGAGCCCATGGCACTTTGTGTAATGCTTTTTTTCTGCACCATTCACATCACAATTCCAAGAATCAACATTCACTTCACAAGGGAATAATATTTCCCTTTTTTTTCCATTGCTTTTTTTTTATGTGTGTGTGCAATATTCTAATCCAACACAGGGAAGGGTGCAGTTCTGTCACAGTCAAAGCAATCTCTGAGGCTATGGACACGTGAGCAGAGAGGCAAAGCTTGAGGCATAAACCTGGAGCATAGAAGCATAGAATCATTAAGGTTGGAAAAGACCCTTAAGATCATCGAGTCCAACCACTAACCTATCACTGCCAAGTCCACCACTAATCCATATCCTCAAGCACCACATCTACCCTTCTTTTAAATACCTCCAGGGATGGAGACTCCACCATCTCCCCGGGCAGCCTGTTCCACTGTTTGAGCATGTTGCACAGTGGCAGCTGGGGACAAACCTGTGTCTCTGTGTCCTCAAGTGTGAAAAATGAGCAGCCAGAGTGTTAAAAGTCAGGCAGCAAAACACATGAGAAAATTGCCCCTGTCTGCAGCTTTTTAAAGTCAGGACAGCTTGACTTGGGAGACATTAATCCATTCATGTGCCTGTAGCTGGTGCTGAGTCTGCAGAAGATGTAGCTGAAGGCTTTTCAGATTAGAGAGAATATAGCCAAACATAAAGAGGTAAAAACCTGGTCCAACTGAAAGTAATTACATTTCCTTTGACTTCGGTGCCATCAGGATATCAACGAAGATATAGCTATCCTCCTTAATGCAAAGGATTACACAGAGATGTCTGACCATTACAAATAAAAATGCTTGTCCAAAATGGAGTGCGCTCTGTTTTAAATCTAATATCAGTTTCACTTCTAACATCAGTTTCACATTTGTGTCATGGACCCAGTGACTGCTTGTGCTGGTTTTGGCTGAGAAGGGGTTAATTCTCTTCACTGTAGTGCCTATAGTAGTTAGGGACCTTTCCAGCTTCCCATGCTCTGCCACATGGGCAAAAGGCTGGGAGGGGCAGGGCCACAGCCAAGACAGCTGACCCCAACTGGCTAATGGGATAGTCATTCCATACCATGTGACACCATGACCAGTATATTAACCAGGGCAAGTAGTGTGTGTTTGGAGGGTTGTTGTGGTTCTGGGGCTGGCAGTGGGTGATGGGTGGCTGTGTCATGTACAGTTTGTTTTGGCTGTTCATTCCTCCTTTCCCCCTGCCCTGGGTTTTGCACCGCTCATTGTTTTCCTTTCCATTGTATTATTGTTGTTGTTTTTGTTATTTTAAGTTTAATTATTAAACTGTTCTTAGCTCAACCTAAAATTTTACCCTTCTGATTCTCTCCCCCATCCTGCTGGTGGGGGAGTGAGAAAGCAGCTGTGGGGGGCCAAGTTGCCGGCTATACCACAACAGTCTCTTTTGGCACCCAACGTGGGGCTCAGAGTTTGAGCACCATGTTCTTGTTTTTGCAGTTTGTGTTAAAGATTGGTGTTGGGTTGTTTAGTCTGCTGTGTTCTGCTGTGATTAGTGATGTTTTGCCTACGAGATTTGTTATGCAAACACTGGTTTTCAGCTTTATCTGGTATTTGGGGTTTTTGCTGAAACCGTCACTGTACTTTGGATACCACCTTAATGAGGCAATCAGCAATTATACCCCCTCCTCTTAGAAATATTATATGGAGGAAATATGGAATGGTATCTTTGATACTTCCTTCTATGATGTCTCTACCTTTATTGCAACAACCTTTTAGTATCTTGAACATCCTTGGGTAGTTAAGACATACTTATTGTTAGTTTTTTGGGCATGTTGTTTTGGTTTTGACTAAGGTTAGAAAGCAATTTAAGAATATAATCCAGAGATCTGCCCCAAGGCTTGATAGTTACGAGTGGCAGGGAACGTGGGATAGAATTGACAAATACCTAGGGCAGTGGGCACCCCCAGTGTTTTGGAGTTTCACCCCTGCACAAGTGCAGAATCCTGAAAAACTAGTAGAATATTTGGAGAAAGTATGTTGTTACCCTGGGAGCTCTAGAGAGACACGGATAACTGCAACGTGCTGGGGCCTGGCCCATGCATACCGAGCGTTGTTCAACAGTACTCCATGCTGCCAAGGGGAAGAGATGGTCTCTGGATCGAAAGGCAAAGTGACTGGCACTGTGGCGCCACTCGAACCCCAACAACCGGCACTGTGGCTGAATCAGAGAATCAGCCCATGCTAGTATCAGTTGCCCCCATACACAAGAAGAAATATTGGAGGCGGAAGTCAACTCATTTAGAATGGGATAATGAAGAACCAGGACCATCACTAAGAGAAGAGGAGGAAGAATTCATAAATGAAATGGAAACCACCCAATCCCTGTCCTTGAGTGAGTTGAGAGACAAGCAAAAAGATTTTGGCTGTCGTCTAGTAGAGCAAATAGCCACCTAGCTGCTCCGATGCTGGGATAATGGGGCCATTAGCCGCGAACTAGAGGGGAAAGAAGCCAAACAACTGGGATCCCTTTCTGGGGAAGGGGGCATTGACAAAGCAATTGGAAAAGGAACACAAACCCTCAGCCTCTGAAGGCGACTCCTGTCCCGTGTGAGAGAAAGGTATCCTTTCAAGGAAGATATTTTATATCACCTAGGAAAATGGATGACCATGGAGAAAGGCATCCAGTACCTGAGGGAACTAGATGTGCTTGAGGTGATTTATAGCGACCTAGATGATCAACAGTCATCCAAAGATCCAGATGAAGCCCAGTGCACACGACCCATGTGGCGGAAGTTTGTACAGAGTGCATCATCCTCATATGTCAACTCATTGGCAATAATGTCCTGGAGAGATGATGAGGCACTAACAGTGGTGGACATGATTGACAGACTCTGGGATTAGGAAGAAAATATCTCTTCCTCGCTAGTCTCTGCTGTGGAGAAACTATCCCAAGAGGTCCAGCAACTGAAAGAAGATACGTCCTACTTCCCACCTCTATGAAGTAGTTTCTCAGCAGTTAGGAATAAGTGTCCTTTTGCTCAAAGGAGAGGATACACACCACGGGCCACCCTATGATTCTACCTGTGTGACCACGGAGAGGACATGAGGAAGTTGGATGGCAAGCCTACCTCAACCCTAGAGGCATGGGTATATGAGCTGCATGGAAGAAGAATCACTCAGGCAGCTGCTGCTCCAGATTTCAGTGAGCAAGTCCCCAGAGAGAGCAGTAGAAGTGCTGATTTTATTTCTGAGATTAATACAGAGACTCTTGATTCACATTTACAAGAAGGGAGTTGCGAATGCCACGATCAGGACTTCAGGGGCCCTGACTCCAGCCAGGTGGAGGAAAGGGATAACCGGGCTTACTGGACTGTGTGGATCCGATGGCCTGGCACATCAGACCCACAGGAGTATAAAGCTCTAGTGGACACTGGTGCACAGTGCACCTTAATGCCATCAAACTAGATAGGGGCAGAACCCATCAGCATTGCTGGAGTGACGGGGGATCCCAAGAGCTAACTCTATTGGAGGCAAAAGTGAGTCTAACTAGGAATGAGTGGCAGAAGCACCCCATTGTGACTGGCCCAGAGGCTCCATGCATCTTTGGCATAGGCTACCTCAGGAGAGGGTACTTCAAGGACCCAAGAGGGTACAAGTGGGCTTTTGGTGTAGCTGCCTCAGAGACAGAGAGAATTAAAAAGCTGTCTACCTTGCCTGGCCTCTCAAAGGACCCTTCTGTTGTGGGGTTCCTGAGGGTCAAAGAACAACAGGTGCCAATTGCCACCACAACAGTGCACCGGCAGCAATATCGCACCAACCGAGACACTCTAATCCCCATCCATAAACTCATTCACCAACTGAGGAGCCAAGGAGTGATCAGTAAGACCCACTCACCCTTTAACAGTCCCATATGGCCAGTGCGGAAGTCTAATGGAGAGTGGAGGCTAACAGTAGACTATTGTGGCCTGAATGAACTCACTCCACCATTAGAGTGCTGCTGTGCCAGACATGCTAGAACTTCAATACGAACTGGAGTCAAAGGTAGCCAAGTGGTATGCCTCAAGTGATATCGCTAATGCATTCTTCTCAATTCCTCTGGCAGCAGAGTGCAGGCCACAGTTTGCTTTCACATGGAGGGGTGTCCAGTACACCTGGAATCGACTGCCCCAGGGGTGGAAACACAGTCCTACCATTTGTCATGGACTGATTCAGACTGTTCTGGAACAGGGAGAAGCTCCAGAACACCTTCAATACATTGATGACATCACTGTGTGTGGCAAACACCAGAAGTTTTTGAGAAAGGCGAGAAAATAGACCAAATCCTTCTGAAAGCTGGTTTTGCCATAAAACAAAGCCAAGTTAAGGGACCCACACAGGACATCCAGTTCTTAGGAATCAAATGGCAAGATGGACATAATCAGATCTGAATAGATGTGATCAATAAAACAAAGCCAAGTTAAGGGACCCGCACAAGAAATCCAGTTCTTCGGAATAAAATGGCAAGATGGTCGTCGTCAGATTCCAATGTATATGATCAACAAAATAGCAGCCATGTCTCCACCAACTAGCAAAAAGGAAACACAAGCGTTCTTGGGCATTGTGGGTTTTTGGAGAATGCATATTACAAATTACAGTATGATTGTAAGACCTCTCTATTAAGTGACCCAGAAAAAGAATGATTTCAAATGGGACCCTGAGCAACAACAGGCCTTTGAACAGTTTAAACATGAAATAGTTTATGCAGTAGCCTTTCTGCCAGTCTTGGCAGGAAAAGATGTAAAAAACGTGCTCTACTCCGCAGCTGGGGAGAATGGCCCTATGTGGAGCCTCTGGCAGAAAGCGCCAGGGCAGACCCGAGGTCTACTTCTAAGGTTTTGGATTTGGGGATGCAGAGGGTCCGAAGCCCACTATACTCCAACTGAAAAAGAGATATTGGCAGCATATGAAGGGGTCCGAGCTGCTTCAGAAGTGGTTGGTACTGAGACACAGTTGCTCCTGGCACCCCGACTGCCGGTGCTGGGCTGGATGTTCAATGGGAACGTCCCCTCTACACATCATACAACTGATGCTACATTGAGTAAATGGGTTGCACTGATGACCCAGCGGGCTCGAGTAGGAAACCCTAGTCGCCCAGGAATCTTGGAAGTGATTATAGACTGGCCAGAAGGCAAAGACTTTGGAATATCACCGGTCGTGATTCAGCCTCAGTCGGCAACTAAACACCACGCAGCTGCTCGCTCACTTCCACCACCCCTGTGGGATGGGGGAGAGGACTGGAACAGCAAAAGCAAAAAAAGAAACTTGTGGGTTGAGATATGAATGGTTTAATAATTACAGTAAATATAATTATAGTAATAATGATTATAATAATAGCAATAATGATAATATATTAAAATGGAAAAGAAAATTTTAAAAAGGAAAAAAAACAGAAGCAGAAACATTACAACCACTCACCACCCGCAGATTGACACTGCCCATCCCCGAACCGCAACTGCTGCCTCCCTGCCCCGGCAACTGAACATACTGGGCATGATGTTACATGATATGGAATATCCCTTTGGCCAGTTTGAATCCGCTCTCTTAGCTGTGTCCCCTCCTGTCCTGGCTTCTTGTGCACCTGGCAGAGCATGGGAAGCTAGAAAAGTCCTTGACTAGTATAAACACTACCTAGCAATAACTAAAACATCGGTGTGTTACCAACATTATTTTCATACTAAGTCCAAAGCACAGCACTATGCCAGCTAGAGTGAAGAAAATTAACTCTATCCCAGCTAAAACCATGACACACCAGAGGAGGAAGTGACATGTGCTGAAGAAGCCCCACTGTATAACAAACTGCCAGAAAATGAGAAGCAATATGCCCTGTTCACTGATGGGTCCTGTCATCTTGTGGAAAAGCATTGGAGATGGAAGGCTGCTGTCCTATATGACAAGTAGCAGAAAATGCTGAAGGAGAAAGAGATTCGAGCCAGTTTGCAGAGGTAAAGGCCATCCAGCTGGCCTTAGACATTGCTGAATGGGAAAAGTCGCCAGTGCTCTACCTCTATACTGACTCCTGGATGGTGGCAAATGCCCTGTGGGGCTGGTTAAAGCAGTGGAAGCAGAACAACTGGCAGCGTAGAGGCAAACCCATCTGGGCTGCCACATTGTGGCAAGATATTGCTGCCCAGGTAGAGAACCTGGTTATGAAAGTATGTCATGTGGATGCTCACGTCCCCAAGAGTCGGGCCGCTGAAGAACATCGGAACAACCAGCAGGTAGATCAGGCTGCTAAAATTGAAGTTGCTGAGGTGGATCAGGACTGGCAACATCAAGGTGAACTATTTCTAGCTTGGTGGGCCCATGACACCTCAGGCCATCAAGGGAGAGATGCAACATACAGGTGGGCTCGAGATCGAGGGGTGGACTTGAACATGGATGCTATTGCGCAGGCTATCCTTGAATGTGAAACACGCGCTGTAATCAAGCAAGTGAAGCGGGTAAAGCCTCTGTGGTATGGGGGACAATGGCTGAAATATAAATATGGGGAGGCTTGGCAGATTGAGTAGATTACACTCCCACAAACCTGCCAAGGCAAGCGCCATGTGCTTACAATGGTAGAAACAATGACCGACTGGCTAGGAACATATCCCGTGCCCCATGCCACCGCCCGGAACACTATCCTGGGTCTGGAAAAACAAATCCTGTGTCCTGTGGCGACATTACACCCCAGAGATAATGGAGTCTGACAATGGGACTCATTTCCGAAACAACCTCATAGACAGGTGGGCCAAAGAGCATGGCATTGAGTGGGTGTATCACATCCCCTATCACGCACCAGCCTCTGGGAAAATTGAACAGTACAATGGACTGTTAAAAACTACACTGAGAGCAATGGGGGGTGGAACATTCAAGCACTGGGATACACATTTAGCAAAAGCCACGTGGTTAGTCAACACGAGGGCGTCTGGCAATCGAGCTGGCCCTGCCCAGTCAGAAATCCTACATACTGTGGAAGGGGATAGAGTCCCTGTAGTGCATGTTAAAAAAATATGCTGGGGAAGACAGTCTGGGTTCTTCCTGCCTCAGGCAAAGGCAAACCCATTTGTGGGATTGCTTTTGCTCAAGTACGTGGGTGCGCTTGGTGGGTGATGCGGGAGGATGGAGAAGTCCGATGTGTGCCTCAAGGGGATTTGATTTTTGGTGAAAACAGCCAATGAACTGAATGGCATAATGCAAACTGCTATGTAATATTGTATGTCATCTCTTCTGTGGTTGCTATATGCCATATCAATGATATCATAGTACAAATATCCCAGTCCCATGGAAGATTAACTTTGATGAAACAAGCAAAGTCCAACAGTGATAGAATGAAGACTGACTTGGTATGCAGCAACCCAACACCACACACCATCTCTTCGGCCCTGAAAGACTGATATGACAGATGGAGCCCAGAGTCATGGACTGGCTGAACTCAATGGACATGTTAATGGACATTTTACAGGGAAGGGCCATGAACTAAGGGAATGATGTCTGTGTATTATGTTAAAGGGTGGGACGGGGAGGGGTGGTGGTTGGTAAGGTTGTATTAGATCGTATGGGACCTGGGCATGGTGTAAATGGTATGGAATAAGGGGTGGAGAATGTGCTGGTTTTGGCTGAGAAGGGGTTAATTCTCCTCACCGTGGGGGGTCGGCTACCTTTCCAACTTCCCATGCTCTGCCATGTTGGCAGGAGGCTGGGAGGGTTAGGGCCACGACGCGGGCGGCTGACCCTGACTGGCCAATGGCATGTTCATTCCATACCATGTGACACCATGACCAGTACATTAAGGGGGGCAGTTTGCGGCTCAGGGGAGGCGCGGCGTCAGGTCAGCCGGGCGGTGAGCAACTGTCGCATGTGGTTTGTTTCGGTGGTTCATCACACCCCCCCCGGGTTTTGTGCCTCTCGTTGTTCTCCTTTACATTGAATTTTTGTTGTTGTTTCTTTTAATTTTCATTATTAAACTGTTCTTATCTCAACCCATGAGGGTTACCCTTCTGATTCTCTCCCAATCTACCGGTGGGGGAGTGAGCAAGCGACTGTGTGGGGCTGAGCTGCCGGCTAAAGCACGACAGTCTTACATCGGATTTCCCCATCCTCCCACATCGCTCACCAAGTGCACCCAGGTCTTCGAGCAAAAGCAATCACACAAATGGGTTTGCCTTTGCCTGAGGCAGGAAGAACCCAGACTGTCTTCCCCAGCATAATTTTTTACATGCACTACAGGGACTCTAGCCCTGTCCACAGTACGTTACGTTTCGGACTGGGCAGGGCCAGCTCAATTGGCAGATCCCCTAGTGTTGACTAACCAGGTGGCTTTTGCTAAATGTGTTTCCCGGTACTTGAATGTTCCAAACCGCCATTGCTCTCAGTGTAGTTTTTAACATTCCATTGTACTGTTCAATTTTCCCAGAGGCTGGTGCATGATAGGGGATGTGATACACCCACTCAATGCTGTGGTCTTTGGCCCAGCTGTCTATGAGGCTATTTTGGAAATGAGAACCGTTGTCTGACTCAACTCTCTCTGGGGTGTCATGTCGCCACAGGACTTGTTTCTCCAGACCCAGGATAGTGTTCTGGGTGGTGGCATGGGGAACGGGATATGTTCCAAGAGAGTCAGTGGTTGCATCCATTATTGTAAGCACATGGCACTTGCCTTGGCAGGTTTGTGGGAGTGTAATCTACTCAATCTGCCAAGCCTCCCCATATTAATATTTCAGCCATTGTCCCCCATACCACAGAGGCTATACCCGCTTCGCTTGCTTGATTGCAGCACATGTTTCACATTCATGGATAGCCTGCGCAATAGCATCCATGTTCAAGTCTACCCCTCGATCACAAGCCCACCTGTATGTTGCATCTCTCCCTTGATGGCCTGAGGTGTCATGGGCCCACCAAGCTAGAAATAGTTCACCTTGATGTTGCCAGTCCTGATCCACCTCAGCCACTTCAATCTTGGCAGCCTGATCCACCTGCTGGTTGTTCCGATGTTCTTCAGCGGCCCGACTCTTGGGGACGTGAGCATCCACATGACATACTTTCATAACCAGGTTCTCCACCTGGGCAGCAATATCTTGCCACAATATGGCAGCCCAGATGGGTTTGCCTCTATGCTGCCAGTTGTTCTGCTTCCACTGCTTTAACCAGCCCCACAGGGCATTTGCCACAATCCAGGAGTCAGTATAGAGGTAGAGCACTGGTGACTTTTCCCCTTCAGCAATGTCTAAGGCCAGCTGGATGGCCTTTACCTCTGCAAACTGGCTCGAATCTCTTTCTCCTTCAGCATTTTCTGCTACTTGTCATATAGGACAGCAGCCGTCCATCTCCAATGCTTTTCCACAAGATGACAGGACCCATCAGTGAACAGGGCATATTGCTTCTCATTTTCTGGCAGTTTGTTATACAGTGGGGCTTCTTCAGCACGTGTCACCTCATCCTCTGGTGATATTCCAATATCTTCTGGCCAGTCCATGGTCACTTCCAAAATTCCTGGGTGACTGGGGTTTCCTACTGGAGCCTGCTGGGTTATCAGTGCAACCCATTTACTCCATGCTGAATCAGTTCCATGGTGTGTAGAGGGGACGTTTCCTTTGAACACCCAGCCCATCACCGACAGTCGGGGTGCCAGGAGCAACTGTGCCTCAGTACCAGCCACTTCTGAAGCAGCTCGAACCCCTTCATATGCTGCCAATATCTCTTTTTCCGTTGGAGTATAGCGGGCTTTGGACCCTCTGCATCCCCGACTCCAAAACCCTAGGAGTCGACCTCGAGTCTCCCCTGGTGCTTTCTGCCAGAGGCTCCACGTAGGGCCATTCTCCCCAGCTGTGGTGTAAAGCACGTTTTTTACATCTTGTCCTGCCCGGACTGGCCCAAGGCCTACTGCATGAACTGTTTCATGTTTAATCTGGTCAAAGTCCTTTTGTTGCTCAGGGCCCCATTTGAAATCATTCTTTTTCCGGGTCACTTGATAGTGATGGCTTACGATCATACTGTAATTTGTAATATGCATTCTCCAAAAACCCACAATGCCCAAGAAAGCTTGTATTTCCTTTTTGCTAGTTGGTGGAGACATGGCTGCTATTTTGTTGATCACACCTATTGGGATCTGATGACGTCCACCTTGCCATTTCATTCCTAAGAACAGGATCTCTTGTGCGGGTCCCTTAACTTGGCTTTGTTTTATGGCAAAACCAGCTTTCAGAAGGATTTGGTCTATTTTCTCGCCTTTCTCAAAAACTTCTGGTGTTTGCCACACACAGTGATGTCGTCAATGTATTGAAGGTGTTCTGGAGCTTCTCCCTGTTCCAGAACAGTCTGAATCAGTCCATGACAAATGGTAGGACTGTGTTTCCACCCCTGGGGCAGTCGATTCCAGGTGTACTGGACACCCCTCCAAGGGAAAGCAAACTGTGGCCTGCACTCTGCTGCCAGAGGAATTGAGAAGAATGCATTAGCGATATCACTTGAGGCATACCACTTGGCTACCTTTGACTCCAGTTCGTATTGAAGTTCTAGCATGTCTGGCACAGCAGCACTCTAATGGTGGAGTGAGTTCATTCAGGCCACAATAGTCTACTGTTAGCCTCCACTCTCCATTAGACTTCCGCACTGGCCATATGGGACTGTTAAAGGGTGAGTGGGTCTTACTGATCACTCCTTGGCTCCTCAGTTGGTGAATGAGTTTATGGATGGGGATTAGAGTGTCTCGGTTGGTGCGATATTGCTGCCGGTGCACTGTTGTGGTGGCAATTGGCACCTGTTGTTCTTTGACCCTCAGGAACCCCACAACAGAAGGGTCCTTTGAGAGGCCAGGCAAGGTAGACAGCTTTTTAATTTTCTCTGTCTCTGAGGCAGCTACACCAAAAGCCCACTTGTACCCTCTTGGGTCCTTGAAATACCCTCTCCTGAGGTAGCCTATGCCAAAGATGCATGGAGCCTCTGGGCCAGTCACAATGGGGTGCTTCTGCCACTCATTCCTAGTTAGACTCACTTTTGCCTCCAATAGAGTTAGCTCTTGGGATCCCCCGTCACTCCAGCAATGCTGATGGGTTCTGCCCCTATCTAGTTTGATGGCATTAAGGTGCACTGTGCACCAGTGTCCACTAAAGCTTTATACTCCTGTGGGTCTGATGTGCCAGGCCATCGGATCCACAGTCCAGTAAACCCGGTTATCCCTTTCCTCCACCTGGCTGGAGGAAAGGCCCCTCTGTTATTTATTATGGCATTCACAACTCACTTCCTGTAAATGTGAATCAAGAGTCTCTCTGTTAAGCTCAGAAATAAAACGAGTGCTTCTACTCATCTGTCTGGGGACCTGCTCCCTGGAAAGTGGAGCAGCAGATTTCCTGGAAGAACCCCCCTGAGTGACTGTTCTTCATTGAATCTTACGTAGCCGTGCCTCAAGGATCGAGGTAGGCTTGCCATCCCACCTCCTCATGTCCTCTCCGTGGTCACACAGGTAGAATCATAGGGTGGCCCGTGGGGTATATCCTCTCCTTTGAGCCAAAGGATGCTTATTCCTAACAGCTGAGACACTACTCTGTAGAGGTGGAGAGCAGGACATGTCTTCTTTGAGTTGCTGGACCTCTTGGGATAGTTTCTCCACAGCAGAGACAAGCGAGGAAGAGAGATTTGTTTCGTAATCCCGGAGTCTATCAATCACCTCTGCCACCGTTGGTGTCTCATCATCTTTACAGGACATCACTGCCAATGAGTTTGCATGCGAAGATGGTGCACTCCGTACAAACTTCCGCCACATGGGTCGTGTGCAGTCGGCTTCATCTGGATCTTTGGATGACCGTTGATTGTCCAGGTCACCATAAATCACCTCAAGCACAGCTAATTCACTTAGATACTGGATGCCTTTCTCCATGGTGTTCCATTTTCCTGGGCGATATGTTACATCTTCTTTAAAGGGATACTTTTCCTTCACTACGGACAGGAGTCACCTCCAGAGACTGAGAGCTTGTGTCCCTTTTCCAATTGCTTTGTCAATGCCCCCTTCCCCAGAAAGGGATCCCAGTTGTTTGGCTTCTTTTCCCTCTAGTTCCAGGCTACTGGCCCTGTTATCCCACCATCAGAGCAGCCAGGTGGCTATTTGCTTACCTAGATGATGGCCAAAATCTTTTCACATATTTCGCAACTCGCTCAAGGACAGGGATCGGGTGGTCTCTATTTCATTTATGACTTCTTCCTCCTCTCCCCGTGACGGCCCTGCTTTTTCATCATCCCATTCTAAACGAGCTGATGTCCGCTTCCAATATTTTGTCTTGTGTATGGGGGCGACTCATACTGCCATGGGTTGATTCTCTGATTCAGCCAGCTCCAGTACTTGTCGTGGGGGTTTGAGTGGCCGCAGTGCCTGTCACTTTGCCTTTCAATCCAGAGACCTTCTTTTCCCCTTGGGAGCACTGAATACTGTTGAACAGGGCTCGGTATGCATGGGCCAGGCCCCAGCATGTTGCAGTTATCTGTGTCTCTCTGGAGTTCCCAGCACAACAACATACTTTCTCCATATCTTCTACTAGTTTTTCAGGATTCTGCACTTGTTCGGGGGTGAAACTCCAGAACACTGGGGGTGCCCACTGTCCTAGGTATTTGCCCATGCTATCCCACATG
Source organism: Phalacrocorax aristotelis (assembly GCF_949628215.1). NCBI lineage: Eukaryota > Metazoa > Chordata > Aves > Suliformes > Phalacrocoracidae > Phalacrocorax > Phalacrocorax aristotelis. Next base: position 23,085,703 of record NC_134310.1, read on the forward strand.
CCCTGCCACTCATAACTATCAAGACTTGGGGCAGATTTCTGGGTAATATTCTTAAGTTGCTTACTCAAAACCAAAACAACATGCCCAAAAACTAACAATAAGTGCACCTTAACCACCCAAGGATGTTCAAGATACAAAAAGGTTCTAATAGAGGCAGAGACGTCATAGAACAAAGTTGCAATGATACCATTCTGTATTCCCTCCATATAAAATCTCTCAGAGGAGGAGGTATAATTGCTAATTGCCTCAACAAGGTGGTATTCAAAGTACAGTAACGGTTTCAATAACAACCCCAAATACCAGATAAAGCTGAATAGAAGTGTTTGTATATCAAACGTCGTAGCCAAAATGTTACTAATGACAGCAGAACACAGCAGGCTAAACAAACCAACACCAATCTTTAACACCAACTGCAAAAAGGACAACATGGTGCTGTGACCAGCAGCTGTTATTATCTCCAACCCTTGAGCCCCATGTTGAGCGCAAAAAAGACTGTTGTGGTTTAGCCGGCAGCTCAGCCCCACACAGTCACTCGCTCACTCCCCCACCGGTAGATGGGGGAGAGAATCAGAAGGGTAACGCTCGTGGGTTGGGATAAGAACAGTTTAATAGTTAAAATTAAAAGAAACAATAACAGAAATGCAATGTAAAGGAGAACAACGAGAGGCGCAAAACCCAGGTGGGTGCAGGAAGGGTGTGGAGACGGGAATGAACTGCTGAAACAAACCGCATGCGACACAGCCACTCACCGCCTGCCGACCCAACACCACGCCTCCCCCAGCCTTAAAACTGCCCCCCCTTAATATACTGGTTATGGTGTCACATGGTATGCAATGAACATGCCATTGGCCAGTCGGGGTCAGCCGCCCCTACCATGGTCCTGCCCCTCCCATCCCCCCTGCCACACAGCAGAGCCTGGGAAGCTGAAAGGGTAGCCGATCCCCCACAGGGAGGAGGATTAACCCCTTCTCAGCCAAAACCAGCACAGTTCTGCATAAAACCTATCTGGAAGTGAGCAATTTCCTACTTGATTGCCGTGTGTCATGGTTTTAGCTGGGATAGAGTTAATTTCCTTCACAGCAGATGCGTTCTGTTTAGTTGCCAACTGAGGCTGAACTACAACACTGTGTCATTAGGCTGTAAGGACACACAAAAATCATGTTCATCTTCCATGAAGTTCCAAGGGCATGCTATGCATTGAAGGCATTGTCTCTTGACTGTCTGTCATGTAGGTGTTTACTTCTGCATTAGTCACTCTGCGGTCCCTATAGAGATCTTTCCGGATGTGATTCATTTCATCCTGAAATACATCTAAAATCAGTCAGATGAATCATGCCCCCAAAGTGATTTTTCACTCACTCAGCCTTCCCCACCGTTGCCTACAAAGGGAGCCCAGGATGACCAGCTTGTGTTTTGCCATTTATGTGGTGCATGTATCAAGTTAACCAAAGCTGGATCACACTCCTGGGAATGCATTTTATTATGCTGTGTGAGACCACATGGACTGAGACTTTGTGATTCTCTAAAAGTTTTTGGCAGTGGCAAAGTAGCAGGTTTTCTCAGTATAAGATAACAGTCCCTGTGGAAACACCCTGTTTCACTAAAATCATGACACCACAGCAACTTGGCACTTTAAAGGGTGGTGTTGCATAATGAAGGTTTTTTGGAAGAAGGAATCCTTGAGAAATCACTCACCTGGAGGAAGGAATAGGGGAGGCCCAGATGTCACTGAGGCTTCAATACTGGGTGAAAAAAGAAAGGATTTTTCTTGAGAGATCAGTTTTACCTAGCTTTAGGGGTACACGTTGAAAGGGACTACACATGAACTAGTCATCTAGACTTCTATTATGAATGAAAATCTACTCAAAGCAGTAAATGGAAATTAGGAAGTGATTCATCTAACCAAAAGTCAACTCAAGGATGAAATGAATTTTGCCCTAATGCCTATTAACTGCCTTGTCTATGTCTCCCTGAGCATAGTGGGATACTAGATATCTAGCTCACATGTAGACATCTGCACTGTAGACACCTATGGTTAGCTTAGATTACTCCTCTTTAGATCTTTCAAAATCTAAATTTGCAGTAGTCATCCCAGCATCCCTGTATGCCAACAGACAGAAATATGCTTTTCCAGAAAGTGATCATCTGACTGTGCTGAGCACCCTTCTGAGGCTGGGATGAATCACGTTCCAGAAGTGTCTGTGTTCAGGACACCCCATTTCTCACCATTAAGGTTGTGCTTTTATTTCCTCCTTCTGTAATTTACACTATACTTTTGAGTTTATCTATATATCTAGATATTTATTTCCATGACAAGAAGTCATAGAACAGCAGTTCTAGATGAAAATAGATGCAGTTGTCCCTGGGAGATAAATGATATGTTGTATCATGTCAGTCTTACACACTAGAAAACTTTGGAGAAATCTTTTGCATATTTAGAAGTATCTTCTATTTTTATTGAAGCAGCTCCTTGCAAAAGGCCTGGCCATTGGAGCAGGAATGTGATCCTGAGCAGTATGTTCTCCTGTTGTGCACCTAGGAACGTCTTGGTTTGGTTATGCCCAGGACCCTTGACTCATTAATATTTATGCATCTGGAAGTAATAATAAATATCTGCATCCTCCAGAGGAGAGTCCCAAATGCTTTGGAGGCATTTGGCACTCATCACACCCCATTACCCAGGTATGTGGTTTTCAGCACTTTAGGTGTAGATACAAGACAAAGTTGTTGCTGTTACTGCCTGGTGCCCATGTATTTCATGTGGGTGCAGCCTTGTATGGCTTAGAGGGGCCCCAGCAGGGGAGGATTTCCACCAGGGCTCTCCTCAGTGCTGATGGGGATGGTCCAGAGCTCCTCACTTACTCTCTGCAAGTGGTTTTACTCTAAAATCTCTATTCTTCCAAGCATTATTTCTTTCTAAAGGGGGTGATATGTTATTCCTGAGAATGGAGATAAGGCATCCCTGCTATACAGGTAGGGAGACTGAGGCACATAATTTAAGCAACTTGGCCAAACAGAAAGTTTTGATGTCTTAGTTCCTAAAAAGCCCTGATCATCTACTTCATCTATTGTCTTTATTATCTCCAGAACAACCTTTTTTACCCATCAGAAATGAGTGGTCTTTTTACCTTTCTCTTAATTTTTATCCTGTATTTGAATGAGAGAGAACTGTAGAGAAAGATAGGTTGTTCTTATTCTGGTGACTTTTTATGGAAAGGAGGGCATTTTGTCATGGCCTACTTGACAGGTGATTCAAGGTTTCACCTCATCATTTCTGAAAATCAAAAGCAAAATAAAAAAGAGTGTGTTTGGGTTTTTTTTTCACTTAGCTGTTTGTGCGAGTAACAGAAGGCAATCAGTATAGTTGAGCAGAGATTTTCAAGAGAGCTCTTTTTTTTTCTTTCTCAGTATTAATGATGACCTGCACTTCCTACCATAATAATTATCTTAAAAGTCTTTTTGGTTTTGAATAGGTTGTCTCAGCTCATGGAGTCCTCTCCTTGTGAAGGAATAGAATCCAAAGAAGTCTATTACCTTAGAATTCTTTTTTTTTTCTTTTGGAGACAGTCAATGCTGTAAATTAAACTGCTTGAGTTGGCTTTGTGCTTTTTTGCATATACAGCAAGGATAACTATACATCAGATTTATGGGCATCATGCGCAGGTTGCTATGACAACCCCTCCAGTTGCTGTACACCAAACAACCTTGTCATGTGAATGTTTATCACAAGCACATCAAGTACAAGATTGCTTGGTATGGTCTTTGGCTAAACAGCAAGATTTTTTCTGAATAAATTGGTCGTGGCCTTATATGCTATGAGTCAAAGTTAATCAACTTCTACATTTGAAATTAACCATTGATATGACATAATCCAAGCACCATTCTTCATGGCTGCTGTGCCTGGAGAGAGGAAACTTTGCAAGGAGCACTGTTCCCTTTTCAGGAAAACTGTGGGTTGTTTTTTTATTGCCATTGTAACCTCACAAAACCCATATGTAAAATGACAGGCTGCATCTGTGTGTGTATAACATATTATTGTAAATGAAATGTGAATTTTAACTATCAAATCATTGGTGGGAAATAAAGCTTACTTTTTTAAAAGGAACTTCTAAAGCCAGAGCCACATTCTAATTCTTCACACCCACTTTTAGTTATATTTTATGGGGAAAATTGCAGGCTGCACATCTGGTCTTTCAATAGACCAGTTGGAAGGCTTTCTTATGCATTTAAACTCCTCCCTGTGCACCCACATTTTAAAGAAAATGCAGGTATTTAGCTATGTTTCTAATTTATAGTTTCAGAGGGAAAGATTAGTATGTGTGAGGGGTTAGTGATCTGTGTAAATTACTCCAGTAGTTTTTATACAATAGTTACTTATAGGTAAACTCCAGCTCATGCATATGAGTAGGAATATTGTTATTTTTGTTCCAGAAGAAATAATATCTTAGGCTGTAGGTATAGGACTTTTCAGAAAGCTTCCACCTCTAGTGTAGCCCTTGTATTTCATGCTACTGTAGGGCTTTTTTAACCACATTGACATAAATGCCCAAATCAGAAAAGAGCTTTTTAAGTGAGTTTACAAAATAGCAACAGCAGAGCAAGCAAATATCTTTCTTTCTCTAATAGGTAGGATTAGTTGAAATAATGTATGGTCTTGCCCCTACCTGTTTTTTTAAATTATGGTTCTCATAACCACCACACCCAAATCAAAACTTGTATTGTAAAGATACAATTAACGTACATAATTCAAGCACTGTATTGCTAGCCGGTCGAGGGGGGTGATTGCCCCGCTCTACTCTGTGCTGGTGCGGCCTCACCTTGAGTACTTGTCATGGTTTCAGCTGGGATAGCTGGGATGCTTTGGAACAAGGTGGAGCTCCCGAACACCTACAATACATTGATGACATCATTGTGTGGGGCAATACAGCAGAAGAAGTTTTTGAGAAAGGAAAGGAAATAGTTCAAATCCTCCTGAAAGCTGGTTTCGCCATAAAACAAAGCCAAGTTAAGGGACCCGCACAAGAGATCCTGTTCTTAGGAATGAAATGGCAAGGTGGACGTCATCAGATCCCAATAGGTGTGATCAACAAAATAGCAGCCATGTCTCCACCAACTAGCAAAAAGGAAATACAAGCTTTCTTGGGCATTGTGGGTTTTTGGAGAATGCATATTACAAATTACAGTATGATCGTAAGCCATCACTATCAAGTGACCCGGAAAAAGAATGATTTCAAATGGGGCCCTGAGCAACAAAAGGACTTTGACCAGATTAAACAGGAGACAGTTCATGCAGTAGGCCTTGGGCCAGTCCGGGCAGGACAAGATGTAAAAAACGTGCTTTACACCACAGCTGGGGAGAATGGCCCTACGTGGAGCCTCTGGCAGAAAGCACCAGGGGAGACTCGAGGTCGACTCCTAGGGTTTTGGAGTCGGGGATGCAGAGGGTCCAAAGCCCGCTATACTCCAACGGAAAAAGAGATATTGGCAGCATATGAAGGGGTTCGAGCTGCTTCAGAAGTGGCTGGTACTGAGGCACAGTTGCTCCTGGCACCCCGACTGTCGGTGATGGGCTGGGTGTTCAAAGGAAACGTCCCCTCTACACACCATGGAACTGATTCAGCATGGAGTAAATGGGTTGCACTGATAACCCAGCAGGCTCCAGTAGGAAACCCCAGTCACCCAGGAATTTTGGAAGTGACCATGGACTGGCCAGAAGATATTGGAATATCACCAGAGGATGAGGTGACACGTGCTGAAGAAGCCCCACTGTATAACAAACTGCCAGAAAATGAGAAGCAATATGCCCTGTTCACTGATGGGTCCTGTCATCTTGTGGAAAAGCATTGGAGATGGACGGCTGCTGTCCTATATGACAAGTAGCAGAAAATGCTGAAGGAGAAAGAGATTCGAGCCAGTTTGCAGAGGTAAAGGCCATCCAGCTGGCCTTAGACATTGCTGAAGGGGAAAAGTCACCAGTGCTCTACCTCTATACTGACTCCTGGATTGTGGCAAATGCCCTGTGGGGCTGGTTAAAGCAGTGGAAGCAGAACAACTGGCAGCATAGAGGCAAACCCATCTGGGCTGCCATATTGTGGCAAGATATTGCTGCCCAGGTGGAGAACCTGGTTATGAAAGTATGTCATGTGGATGCTCACGTCCCCAAGAGTCGGGCCGCTGAAGAACATCGGAACAACCAGCAGGTGGATCAGGCTGCCAAGATTGAAGTGGCTGAGGTGGATCAGGACTGGCAACATCAAGGTGAACTATTTCTAGCTTGGTGGGCCCATGACACCTCAGGCCATCAAGGGAGAGATGCAACATACAGGTGGGCTTGTGATCGAGGGGTAGACTTGAACATGGATGCTATTGCGCAGGCTATCCATGAATGTGAAACATGTGCTGCAATCAAGCAAGCGAAGCGGGTATAGCCTCTGTGGTATGGGGGACAATGGCTGAAATATTAATATGGGGAGGCTTGGCAGATTGAGTAGATTACACTCCCACAAACCTGCCAAGGCAAGTGCCATGTGCTTACAATAATGGATGCAACCACTGACTCTCTTGGAACATATCCCGTTCCCCATGCCACCACCCAGAACACTATCCTGGGTCTGGAGAAACAAGTCCTGTGGCGACATGGCACCCCAGAGAGAGTTGAGTCAGACAACGGTTCTCATTTCCAAAATAGCCTCATAGACAGCTGGGCCAAAGACCACAGCATTGAGTGGGTGTATCACATCCCCTATCATGCACCAGCCTCTGGGAAAATTGAACGGTACAATGGACTATTAAAGATGACACTGAGAGCAATGGGGGGTGGAACATTTAAACACTGGGATACACATTTAGCAAAAGCCATGTGGTTAGTCAACATGAGGGGATCTGCCAGGTGAGCTGGCCCTGCCCAATCAAAATCCTTACGTACTGTGGAAGGGGATAGAGTCCCTGTAGTGCACATAAAAAATATGCTGGGCAAGACAGTCTGGGTTACTCCTGCTTCCAGCAGAGGCAAACCCACTCATGGGATTGCGTTTGCTCGAGGACCTGGGTGCACTTGGTGGGTGATGTGGGAGGATGGAGGAGTCCGGTGTGTACCTCAGGGGGATTTAATTTTGGGTGAAAACAGCCAATGAACTGAATAATATGCTGTTAATTGCTATATGATGTTGTATGTCATCACTACTATGGTTGCATCAATGGAATGTTATCAGGGTGGGAATCTCCCAATTAATAATAATAGCGAATGAACCTTCAGTGGAACCAGGCAAAGTGCAGCAGTGAGAGAACAAGAACTACCAGTGCAGCGGTGATGGAACAAGGACTGACATGCAACAACCTGACCCCACGCACACCGCCTCTCTGAAGGACCCTTACAAGAGATGAAATCCAAAGTCATGGACTAAATGAACTCAATGGACATTTCACAGGCATTCTACAGGGGTGTTCCATAGACTAGTGGAATGATAAATGAAAATCTGTATAGAGATATATATATATATTGTTAAAGGATGAGAAGATGGATAGGGATTATTGAATTTGTACTGAATAGTATGGGACCTGAGCATGATGTCAATGATATGGAATAAGGGGTGGATACTGTCATGGTTTCAGCTGGGATAGAGTTAATTTTCTTCACTCTAGCTGGTATAGTGCTGTGCTTTGAAATTAGCAGGGAAAAAAACCCTGTTGAGATAACACACAGATGTTTAGGCTGTTGCTGGGTAGCACTTATACTAGTCAAGGACATGTCCAGCCTCCCATGCTCTGCTGGGTGCACAAGAAGCTGGGAGGGGAGGGGGCACAGCTAAGAGAGCGGATTCAAACTGACCAAAGGGATATTCCATATCATGTAACGTCATGCCCAGTATGCTACCTGGGAGGGGCTGGCTGGGGGAGGGAGGGAGCAATCGCGGCTCGGGGACGGGCAGCGTCGGTCGGCGGGTGGTGAGCGGCTGTATCGTTCGTGTTTCTGCGTTTTTTTTCCTGTTTTCCCTTTCCTTCCTTTTCCCTTTTATTATATTAACATTATTGTCATTATTATCATAATCATTTATCATCATCATTTTATTGTAATCATTAAACTGTGCTTATCTCAACCCACAAGTTCTTTTGCTCGTCCGATTCTCTTCCCCATCCCACAGGGGTGGGGGGGGCTGTGAGCGAGCGGCTGCGTGGTGTTCAGTTGCCAGCTGAGGCTGAACCACGACAGTACTGTGTGCAGGTTTGGGCACCACAGTACATTAAGGATATAAAGCTACTAGAGAGTGTCCAGAGAAGGACCACGAAGTTGGTGAAGGGTTTAGAGGGGAAACCATATGAGGAGCAGCTGAAGTCACTTGGTTTGTTCAGCCTAGAGAAGAGGAGGCTGAGGGGAGACCTCATTGCAATCTATAGCTTCCTCACAAGGGGAAGAGGAGGGGTAGGTGCTGATCTCTTCTCTCTGGTGACCAATGATAGGACCCAAGGGAATGGCAGGAAGATGTGCCGGGGAGGTTTAGGTTGGATATTAGGAAAAGGTTCTTCACCCAGAGGGTGGTGGAGCACTGGAACAGGCTCCCCAGGGAGGTAGTCATGGCACCAAGCCTGACGATATTCAGGAAGCACTTGGAGAATGCCCTCAGAGATATGGTGTGAATTTGGGGTTGTCCTGTGCAGGGACAGGAGTTGGACTCGATGATCCTTGTGGGTCCCTTCCAACTCAGGACACTCTATGATTCTATGATAATGCTCAAGATTGAAGATGAATCCACCTGGGGTCAGCTGTGCATTGGACACCTTTGGTTTGTTATACTGTTCTAGCTTCTGGTAGAAGAGATGAGTCATCTGCAGCAGCTTCTCATTATTCTTTGCCTTTTCATCACCCTTTGGGTCTAACAACAGGTGAAGGGGCTGTTCAAATACAGAATCACTTGTAGGAGGTACACTGGAGTTAAGTTCTTTATCTCTTGATTACATTCACCAGAGCTGATGAAGGAGTGTTTCTAGTGCAGTGGTCATTGCTCATGCACCTTTTTTCTTCAGAAACTGTGTCTAAGATGACACAGTGGCTTAAACAGGAGACTCAGCTGGGAAAGAGGGTTTCTGCTGTGTGGAAAACTGAAGGAAAACCTACAGTTTAGATGACTCAGCTATAAAATGTTCATATGAAACTTCAGGCTAAGGGAATGAAAGCAGAATGCAGTAGTTGTTCTCTGCCTGTCTAGCTATGTCTATAGTATTTACTGCAGTTCCACAACCAGTAAGTCATACAATAATATATTTTCCTTAAAGATGTATTTTTTTCCTTTAAATTTTAGGAAACAACCTTAATCATTTTATTTGGCAACAGAATTCCTACCTATGCCCTCTGGTCAGGTATATCTCAGAAAGAAATAAGGAAAGTGTACTTTTTTGTGCACAAATAGCAAGGCAAACAACCAGCAGCAATTTTGTCCCTGTGGCCTTTTTTATGAGAATAGCAATTAGGTTAATTCTGATGTTTGGTTTTTTTTTCTCATAGTGATGAGTAGCATCTGGACATGAAAGAGATCCACTTTCTATTTCCAGCACAAATGGAAGAAATGTCATAACGTTGGGCAGCTGCATGGATTTCCTCTATTATCAGATAAAAACTCCCAAAAAGCACATGTGAAATTCTAATACCACCAAATCCAGGCCCTAGTCTAAGCATAGAACATCAGTTCTTTCTGAAGGAGATGGGTTGAGGTATTTTTTTAGACTCAGATGACTCAATGCTTTGCTGATATTACTGAGGTGATTTTCAGATAGTGACAAGACTCTTGGGTTAACTACAGAATGATATTGGGTTTTTGACCATTTTATGACTGTTAAGTACAGGTTGTTCTACGGTACTTTCACAAAGGCTTTGGAACTTCTTGAGCATCAATCGCCAAGGTTGGACTCTGTAGGTCAACCTGTGGAAACATACTCTTTGGGGCTCCTACATGACCTACTTGTTATGACCCATCATCAGCCCGCATGGTTACCAGGAAATCAGCAGCCTTCAGACAGTTGTGCAGAACTTGAGTTTAAAAACTCACAGAATTTTCCAGGTTTTCTACAGTTGTCACTGCAAAGATGATTAAAAGTACTGACCACAGGAGTGCAAATAGAGACAAAGTTGTATCTATTTTCTTCTGTAATGGGAAAAGCACTGCTATTTTTCCAGGAAAATTTATGCTGCAATTCTTAGCCATATTAAAAAATTACTGGATTTTTACAATGTCACCTTTTTCTGAATCGTTTTACAGTACATGTGTTGCATCATCACGTCCTTCTTGAAACCTGATTGTTTTCATTGGCAACTGAAGCTCTAAAGAAACTGTATGAAAGATAGTTCTCTGGCTGTTAGAATAGATGCTATGACTGGAAGAAAAGCTAAAAATGCATAATTAAAATTGTACAGAAGACTCAAAATCAAGAAATGCTAATAATAATAGAATGCATCATTAAAACTCCATCATATTGAAATGCTTAGACAGTGACCTAATTTTAAGGAAAAAAGTTTTATACTGAGAAAGCAAGCTGAGATTTAGGAGTGAAAAATATTTATTTAAAGTAATTTCTCTGCACTGAAGTAACTCATCCTATGCCTTCTTTTCTAGAATGTTGATTTATAGCAAGATTTATCAATAACTGTGAATTTCTAGTTAAATTAATTAATTGAATGAAAAGACTTTTAAAAACAATATTACTTTCCAATCTGAGCTAATAGCTGGACCTATAGACTTTCTCAAATGATCCCAAATCCTCGGAAGACACAGCCTTTTTCTAGTTTATTATTAGACTTGCAAAATTCTTTCTCCATCTACTCTTGTGAAGGCATAGCTCAGTTAGGAGCTATTTTCAGATAGGAAAGATGCCATGTGGAGTATAAGTGAGATAATGAAGAAGAAAGCACAGCTCTGACATGAGCTTATGCTGAGCTTGGGAAAGAGCATTATGGTCACCTTGTGATACTAGTTATGTTGGTATAAATCTGGTTTCATCTCACTGAACTCCAGAGAATTTCACCAGCAAAAACTAGAGAAGAACCTGACACTTTCATGACTAAGTGAGACTACTGCAGAAACAGAGACAATCACCTAGAAGAGACTAACGGAAAAAAACAGGGCTGGGGGGAGATGGATAGAGAGCAAAGAATGATGTTGAGCCTGAGCTGGTAACTTTATCTTCAGTGTTCAGTTGCTTAATGGAAAACTGATTTTACAGGAGGTTACGCTGTACATAGTCTCAATTTAAGCATGTAAAAGAATCATTAGTTCTTCTGCCAAAATTATCAAGGAATCTATGTAAAGTATTGGAATTTTCCTTGTGTGAGACAAGACATGGCTTTCATTAAAAAGGGCAAGGCTGGAAGCAAAAGCCTCCAGAAAAATATGTACCAGAGTCTGAATTGACAAAATATCCATCTCGGAAGTCATCAGCAAGGTCAAAACATAGCTGATGGGGAGATAACATATATTTCTGCTCTTCTGCTGAGCAGTAGCAGATGGGAGAGCCTTGCAGGTCAGCTTCCTAGACGTGGAGAAATCAGTACTGCAAATACTTGCTATATGGATGCATCATGTTGGGTGAGCTTGGTTATTTATTTCCTATCCAACAGCCTAGTATAGAGGTGGGTAAGCAGAACATGGGCAGTCCTCTCTCTAAAGGGCCTCAGCCCAAGCAACAAGATTTAGTTCTCAACTGTGTCTCAAAACCAGCTATCATTAGACTAATTAAGGTAGAAAACAAACTGGTTTTCTGCTTTCCCCATAAAGCACAGTATCATGATACTGAAAACAAAGCAGTTCCTGAGCCCAAACCGTGCTTCTGCAATGAAAGAAGTTGTAGGACTAGCTAAGAGCATAAGTGGTTAGGTCACTCTATATTCTAGCATTCACCATACCCTGTGGCTACAAGGTCCACAATTTGTTGGTGCACTGTTGTGGTTTAGCGGCAGCTCAGCCCCACACAGTCGCTCGCTCACTCCCCACCGGTAGATGGGGGAGAGAATCAGAAGGGTAACGCTCGCGGGTTGGGATAAGAACAGTTTAATAATTAAAATTAAAAGAAACAACAATAGAAATGCAATGTAAAGGAGAACAACGAGAGGCGCAAAGCCCTGGGGGAGGGGGGAAGGGAGGGGAGAGGGGGAACGAACCGCCGGAACAAACTGCACGCGCCGCAGCCGCTCGCCGCCCACCGACCCAACGCCGCGCCGCCCCCGCGCTGCCACTGCCCGCCCTCAATATATTGGTCATGGTGTCACATGGTATGGAATGAACCTGCCATTGGCCAGTCGGGGTCAGCCGCCCCCACCATGGCCCTGCCCCTCCCAGCCCCCCCCACCACGCGGCAGAGCGCGGGAAGCTGGAAAGGTAGCCGACCCCCACAGTGAGGAGAATTAACCCCTTCTCAGCCAAAACCAGCACATGCACTCTGTAAAACCTCCGTCCTTATGTTTCACTTTTGTCATGGTTTTAGCTGGGATAGAGTTAATTTTCTTCACTCCAGCTGGCATAGCCATCTAATCTGATGTGCCAGACCACAAAACCAGACCACAAAACCTTGCTAGCTATGTCTGCACCAAGCACTTAATTGAGTTTAAATAATAGTTTAGCTCATTTTCAAGTGACAGAGTCTTCCATATACCCAGTTAAACTGCTTCAGTGGCTAATTATCTTTGCAGTCAAAACATGTTTGCCATATTCCTACTCTGAGTTCACAGTAGCTTTGTTTAAAACTACCAAATCTCATTAAGCTTTCCTCTACTCAATTAAAGAATTGTCTGTTTTCTAAAATCTCTTCCCAACATAGATATGATCAATTCACCTCTTAATCTACTCCTGGATAAACTGAATAGATTGAAGTACTTAAATCTGTCACGGTGAGACAAGTTTTTCCTACTCTAAATCATACTTATATTTTTTTCTGAATGCTTTCTCATTCACCCACATCCCCTTTTGAAGTGTGGAAACCAGCACTTGGATACCATCTTCCACTAATGGTTTCATAACACACCAAGAAACATTGCTTCCCTGCTGTATTTGATAATTCCCCTGCCTAGATGTTCAGGTTTGCATTTGCCCTCTTAGTGACAACGTGGGGTACCTATATGCAATTGAGTACCTACAAGACCACAAAGTTTTTTTCAGGACACCTGCTTCTTTTGTGGTGTCCCTATATTCTTATGATCCAGGATACAGTCATCCTAATACAAATTTTCCTCATCTGATACTGCATTCCTGAGTCTCCATCTTATGGGCACTAGGGTTGTAGAAACTTGCAATCAAATGCAGCCTGAGGAATTGCCCCTTCTTCCTCTATGTTGAGGGCTCTCCACCAGGAAACTACTAATGCCCTGAGCCACATCATCCCAACACATTTCTCAGCCAGCAGCTCCAGAGTCTCAGCCAGGCGCTTGGGCAGACTCCAGAGTTTATGAAACCTGATCTCCTGTCCTTTGAGGCTACCTCTCATCTCCAACACTTCTACGAGGAGCGTGTCTAAAGAGCTGTCATGGTTTAGTCCCAGTCAGCAACCAAGCACCACACAGCCGCTCGCTCACTTCCCCCTGGTGGGACGGGGAAGAGAATCAGAAGAGTAAAAATGAGGCAACTCATGGTTTGAGATAAAGACAGTTTAATAGGTAAAGCAAAAGCTGCGTGCGAAAGCAAAGCAAAACAAGGAATTCATTCACTACTTCCCATGGGCAGGCAGGTGTTCAGCCATCTCCAGGAAAGCAGGGCTCCATCATGCATAACAGATACTTGGGAAGACAAACATCATTACTCCAAACGTCCCCCCCTTCCTTCTTCTTCCCCTAGATTTATATACTGAGCATGACGTCATATGGCATGGAGTATCCCATTGGTCAGTTTGGGTCAGCTGTCCTGGCTGTGTCCCCTCCCAGCTTCTTGTGCGCCTGGCAGAGCATGGGGAGCTGAAAAAGTCCTTGAACAGTGTAAGTGATACTTAACAACAGCCAAAACATCTCCACGTTATCACCACTGTTTCCAGCAAAAATCCAAAACATAGCCCCATACTAGCTACTATGAAGAAATATAACTCTATCCCAGCTGAAACCAGGACAAGAGCACACTGCGGTTTTGTGATACCCTACCCAGTTTTCAAAAACTTCCAATTCACTGCAGACTTTGATTGTAAAGTAGCAGCAGGAGGTAAATTCAGTAACAGAAAGTCACCTTCTGATTTCTTCTTTCTCTCCCTGAAGAGATTATTCTTGCCAAGAAAAGTACTTTGTGAGAGCTAAGTATTTACTGCTCTTTCGAGATCCAGTTCTACTTCAGCTGACCCTGTTTACATGTCCCTCCTCATCCCCATTTATCTGGCAAATTTCCCAAATTCTGTTGTGGGAGAAAAAAAGGCATTTGTTCCTCTTGAATGGGCAATTCTTGAAATTCTGCAAAAATGCAAGGAGCAGTGGACAAAAGAAAGGGTAAAAAGAGAATTGAGGTTCAGACCATTTCATGAAAGCCTAACCCTATTAAGTGTTATTACTAACGCTACAACCTGAGTCAATTTATTAAGAGTTTGAAAAAGCAGCTTAAAGAGCAGGATGTGAAGATTTCCACTGAAAATAGATAACTACTTTAAAGGTTGCAATTGGTTTCTAAAGAACAGGCTAGATGAAAATTGTGAGAGGTGAATAGCTACTGAAATCTATGGGCTGGGGGAGAGGAAGAAAATTTCCACCTACTTGAAATAAATAGCTCTTCTAAAAAAATGAGTTTTAAACTTTAAAATCATTTTGTTCTGTGACATACAGAATGATGCATTTAGAGTTGTTTTCAAATTCTCCAAACAGGTGACATTTGCCTGGAAAATAATTTTCATATAAAAATATGATAATATAATTATTCTAACTGGTATTTTATATCATTTGATGTCCTATTCATAATAATTTCTCATATTTTGCAGCAATGTTAGCTATCCATATGAACTCCATCTGTGCTACAAGACAGGACTTCTCAGCCCTTCCTTTAAAGTGACACACTACTTTCTATGAGCATGAAGATGTGGTATCTGTTTAATTAACCAGTCAAAGCCAATGCACACCGATGAAATCCCTCCAGAGAGGAAACCTACTCTGTCACCTGCTCCTGGGTATCACAGCATGCTGTCCTTCCCATGCTGCAGTGATTCCCAGGCCTGGGCCTTGCGTCTCTTTTCTCTTTCCCTTTCTAGGGATGCTAAGCAGGGATTTCACTCACTGAAGCAGGCACTATGCAAAAAGTGCAGCAAGCCACCAGCGCTCCCAGCCCCACATCGTGGGAACTGCTTCTTGCTTATGGAGCCCCCCACAGACTGTGAGCTCCCCACAGCTAATTGGCCCCTCCCCTCCCAGCTTCTTGTGCACCATGGCAAAGCATGGGAAGCTGGAAAGATCCCTAACTACTACAGGCACTACTTAGCGACACTTAGCCGCTACTTAACAAGAACTAAAACATCAATGTGCCATCAGCACTATACCACCTACAGTGAAGAAAATTAACTTTACCCCAGCCAAAACCAATATGTTCTCCACCCCTTATTCCATACCATTTAAGTCATACCCAGGTCCCATACTATCCAATACAACCTTACCAACCACAGCCCCTCCCCTTCCCATCCTTTGACATAATACACAGATATCGTTCCCTTAGTCTATGGACCATACCTGTAAAGCATCCACAAATGTCCACAAAAATGTCCATTGAGTTCACCCATTCCATAACTCTGGGCTCCGTCATATCTGTCTTTCAGGGCCGGAGAGAAGGTGTGTGGTGTTGGATTGCTGCATACCAAACTCAGTCTTTGTTCCATCACTGCTGTACTTTGCATTGTTTCATCAAAGTTCATCTTCCATGAATTGGGAGATTTGTACTATGATATCATTGATATAGCATATAGCAACCACATAAGAGATGACACACAATATTATATAGCAGTTTGCATTATGCGATGTCGTCCATTGGCTGTTTTCACCCAAAATCAAATCACCTTGGGGTACAAAACAGACTTCCCCATCCTCCCGCATCACCCACCAAGTGCACCCAGGTCCTTGAGCAAAAGCAATCCCACAAATGGGTTTGCCTTTGCCTGAGGCAGGAAGTACCAAGACTGTTTTCCCCAGCATATTTTTATGTGCACTGCAGGGACTTGATCCCCTTCCAAGGTACGTAAGAGTTCTGACTGTGCAGGGCCAGCTCGATTGGCAAATCTCCTCGTGTTGACTAACCAGGTGGCTTATGCTAAATGTGAATCCCAGTGTTTAAATGTCCCACCACCCATTCCTCTCAGGGTAGTCTTTAACAGTCCATTGTATTGTTTGATTTTCCCAGAGGCTGGTGCATGATAGGGGATGTGTTACATCCACTCAATGCCATGCTCTTTGGCCCAGGTGTCTATGAGGTTATTTCAGAAATGAGTCCCGTTGTCTGACTCAATTCTCTCTGGGGTGCATGTCGCCATAAGACTTGTACATCCAGGCCAAGGATGTGTTCTGGGCGGTGGCATGGGGAACGGGATATGTTTCCAGCCATCCGGTGGTTGCTTCCACCATTGTAAGCACATGGCCCTTGCCTTGGTGGGTTTGTAGAAGTGTGATATAATCAATCTGCCAGGCCTTCCCATATTTATATTTCAGCCATCGTCCCCAATGCAGTGAGTGGCTGCATCACGTGCATCTTGTTTTGGTGGTTCATTCCCCCTTCACCACCCCTGGCCTGGGTTTCGGACCTCTCTCATTCTTTTCCTTTCCACTGCATTATTGTTGCTGTTGTTGTTGTTATTGTTTTATTTTCATTATTAAACTGTTCTTATCTCAAGCCACGAGCTTTACCCTTCTGATTCTCTCCCCCATCCCGCCAGTGGGGGAGTGAGCGAGCGGTTCTGTGGGGTTGAGTTGCCAGATAAACCACAACAGTCTCTTTTGGCACCCAACATGGGGCTCAGAGGGTTTGAGGTAAAAACAGCTTCTGGTCACAGCACCATGTTCTCATTTTTGCAGTTTGTGTCAAAGATTGGTGTTGGGTTGTTCAGTTTGCTGTGTTTTGCTGGGATTAGTAATGTTTTGCCTAAGAGAGTTGTTATGCAAACACTGGTTTTCAGGTTTATCTGGTATTTGGGGTTTTTGCTGGAACCATTACTGTACTTTGGATACCACCTTGTTGAGGCGATTAGCAATTATACCTCCTCCTATGAGAGATTTTATATGGAGGAAATACAGAATGATATCTTTGATACTTTCTTCTGTGATTTCTCCACCCTTATTGCCACAACCTTTTTGTATCTTGAACATCCTTGGGTAGTTAAGATATACTTACTGTTAGTTTTAGGGGACATTGTTTTGGTTTTGACTAAGGTTAGAAAGCGACTTAAGAATATCATCCAGAGATCCGCCCCAAGGCTTGATAGTTACGAGTGGCAGGGTATGCGGGATAGCATGGGCAAATACCTAGGGCAGTGGGCACCCCCAGTGTTCTGGAGTTTCACCCCCGAACAAGTGCAGAATCCTGAAAAACTAGTAGAATATTTGGAGAAGGTATGTTGTGCTGGGAACTCCAGAGAGACACAGATCACAGCAATGTGCTGGGGCCTGACCCATGCATACCGAGCCCTGTTCAAGAGTATTCAGTGCTGCCAAGGGGAAGAGAAGGTCTCTGGATTAAAAGGAAAAGTGACAGGCACTGCAGTCAATCCAGCCCTGACGACAGGCACTGTGGCCACTCAAACCCCCAGGACAAGCACTGTGGCTACTCAAACCCCCACGATATGCACTGGTGCTGAACCAGAGAACCAACCCATGCCAGTATCAGTCACCCCATACACAAGAAGAAATCTTGGAAGCAGAAGTCAACTCATTTAGAAAGGGATGATGAAGAAGCAGGGCCATCACGAGGAGAAGAGGAGGAAGAAGTCATAAATGAAACAGAGACCACCCGATCCCTGTTCTTGAGTGAGTTGCGAGATATGTGAAAAGATTTCGGCTGTCGTCAAGGGGAGCAAATTGCCACCTGGCTGCTCCGATGCTGGGATAATGGGGCCAGTAGCCTGTCATTAGAGTGAAAAGAAGCCAAATAACTGGGATGCCTTTCTGGGGAAGGGGGCGTTGACAAAGCAATTGGGAAAAAAACACAAGCCCTCAGCCTCTGGAGGCAACTCCTGTCCGGAGTGAAGGAAAGGTATCCCTTTAAAGAAGATATTCTATTTCGCCTAGGAAAATGGACCGCCATGGAGAAAGGTATCCAGTACCTGAGAGAACTAGCCATGACCTAGACGATCAGCAGTCATTCAAAGGTCAAGATGAAGCCCAGCACACACGACCCATGTGGCGGAAGTTTGTACAGAGCGCACCATCCTCGTATTCAAACTCATTGGCAGTAATGTCCTGAAGAAATGATGAGGCACTAACAGTGGTGGACACGATTGATAGACTCGGGGAATTATGAAGCAAAACTCTCTTCCTCCCTCGTCTCAGCTGATGGAGGAACTCTCCCAAGAGGTCCAGCAACTCAAAGAAGATATGTCTATTCCCAAACTCTACGGAGTAGTCTCTCAGCTGTTAGGAGTAAGCGTCCTTTGGCTCAAAGGAGGGATACACACCACGGGCCACCCTATGATTCTACCTGCGTGACCACAGAGAGGACATGAGGATGTGGGACGGAAAACCTACGTCGACCCTAGAGGCACGGGTACGTGAGCTGCAAGGAAAAACAGGCACTCATGGCGGTTCCTCCAGGAAAGCTGCTGCTCCAATTTCCAGTAAGCAATTCACCAGGGAGAGGAGCAGAAGTGCAGATTTTATTTCTAAAGCTTAATAGAGACTCTTGATTCGCATTTACAAGAAGGGAGTTGTGAATGCCATGATCGGAACTAGAGGGGCCCTGCCTCCAGCCAGGTGGAGGAAAGGGATAACCGGGCTTACTGGACTGTGTGGATCCGATGGCCTGGCACGTCCGACCCACAGGAGTATAAAGCTTTAGTGGACACTGGTGCACAGTGCACCCTAATGCCATCAAACTATATAGGGGCAGAACCCATCAGTATTGCTGGAGTGACAGAGGGATCCCAAGAGCTAACTGTATTGGAGGCCGAAGTGAGCCTAACCGGGAATGAGTGGCAAAAGCACCCCATTGTGACTGGCCCAGAGGCTCCGTGCATCCTTGGCATAGAATGCTTCAGGAGAGGGTATTTCAAGGACCCAAAAGGGTACAGGTGGACTTCTGGTGTAGCTGCCTTGGAGACGGAGGAAATTAAACAGCTGTCTACCTTGCCTGGCCTCTCGAAGGACCCTTCTGTTGTGGGGTTACTGAAGGTCAAAGAACAACAGGTGCCGATCACCACCACAACAGTGCATCGGCGGCAATATCACACCAACCAAGACTCCCTGATTCCTATCCATGAGCTCATTTCTCGACTGGAGAACCAAGGAATGATCAGTAAGACCCACTCACCCTTTAACAGTCCCATATGGCCAGTGCAGAAGTGTAATGGAAAGTGGAGGCTGTTGCCGTACGCTTCTATGGGAGAACTTATCTTGGGCCGCATATCTCTGGGACACAGGGCTCTACCCACCCTGGGGACAGTGATGCACAGACATCAATATGATTGATACAAAATGTCCGTTTATTTAACTGCGTCACACGCTTATATTGCTCTTGCACTTCCTGTTCCTGCCACTCCTATGGGGAGGAGTCTATCTTTATGTCACAGCCCGTGATCTTCCGGTGGCCAATTGCTGTCTATTCCCCTACAGGAGGCTAACAGTAGACTATCATGGCCTGAATGAACTCACTCCACCATTAGAGTGCTGCTGTGCCAGACATGCTAGAACTTCAATACGAACTGGAGTCAAAGGCAGCCAAGTGGTATGCCACAATTGATATCACTAATGCATTCTTCTCAGTCCCTCTGGCAGCAGAGTGCAGGCCACAGTTTGCTTTCCCTTGGAGGGGTGTCCAGTACACCTGGAATCGACTGCCCCAGGGGTGGAAACACAGCCCTACCATTTGCCATGGACTGATTCAGACTGTACTGGAACAGGGAGAAGCTCCAGAACACCTTCAATACATTGATGACATCATTGTGTGGGGCAACACAGCGGAAGAAGTTTTTGAGAAAGGAGAGAAAATAGTCCAAATCCTTCTGTAAGCTGGTTTTGCCATAAACCAAAGTAAGGTGAAGGGACCTGCACAAGAGATCCTGTTCTTAGGAATCAAATGGCAAGATGGTCGTCGTCAGATCCCAATGGATGTGATCAACAAAATAGCAGCCATGTCTCCACCAACTAACAAAAAGGAAACAAGCATTTTTATGTGTTGTGGGTTTTTGGAGAATGCATATTCCAGATTATAGTCTGATTGTAAGGCCTCTCTATCAAGTGACCCAGAAGAAGAATAATTTCAAATGGGGCCCTGAGCAACAACAGGCCTTTGAACAAATCAAACAGGGGATAGTCCATGCAGTACCATGTGGGCCAGTCCAAGCAGGACAAGATGTAAAAAATGTGCCCTACACTGCAGCCATGGAGAATAGTCCTACCTGGAGCCTCTGGCAGAAAGCACATGGGGAGACCCGAGGTCGACCCCTAGGGTTTTGGAGTCGGGGATACAGAGGGTCCAAAGCATGCTATATTTCAACTGAAAAAGACATCAAGGGAGAGATGCAACATACAGATGGGCTTGTGATCGAGGGGTGGACTTGACCATGGACGTTATTGCACTTTTGTCCATGAATGTGAAATGTGCACTGCAATCAAGCAAGCCACACATTTAAAGCCTCTATGGTATGGTGTATTATGGCTGAAACATAAATATGGGGAGGCCTGGCAGACTGATTACAACACACTCCCACAAACCCACCAAGGCAAGCGCCATGTGCTTACAATGGTGGAAGCAACCACCGGATGGCTGCCACCCCCTGGAACACTATCCTGGGTCTCGAAAAACAAGTCCTGTAGCAACATAGTACCCCAGAGAGAATTGAGTCAGAAAAAAGGACTCATTTCCAAAATAGCCTCATAGACACCTGAGCAAAAGTGCATGGTATTGAGTTGGTGTATCACATTCCCAGTCACGCACCAGCCTCTGGGAAAATCGAAAGATACAAAGGACTGTTAAAGACTACACTGAGAGCAATGAGGGGGCTGAAACATACAAACACTGGGATACACATTTAGCAAAAGCCACCTGGTTAGTCACCACGAGGAGATTTGCCAATCGAGCTGGCCCTGCCCAGTCAGAACCCTTACGTACCGTGGAATGGGATAGCGTTCCTGTAGTGCACATAAAAATATGCTGGGGAAAACAGTCTGGGTACTTCCTGCCTCAGGCAAAGGCAAACCCATTTGTGGGATTGCTTTTGCTCGAGGACCTGGGTGCACTTTGTGGGTGATGCGGGAGGATGGAGGAGTCCGGTGTGTACCTCAAGGGGATTTGATTTTGGGTGAAAACAGCCAATGAACTGAATAATATGCTGTTATTTGCTATATAATGTTGTCTGCCATCACTACTATGGTTGCTATATGCCATATCAATGATATCATGGTGGGAATCTCCCAAATTAATGAAAAAAAAAAGAACTTTCATTGAACCAAGCAAAGTGCAGCGGTGAGAGAACAAGGACTAACAGTGCAGCGGTGGTGGAACGAGGTCTGACTTCAGCATGCAACAATCCAGCATCACACACAGCACCTCTCTGAAAGAATCATACATTAGATGGAACCCAAAGTCATTGACTAAATGAGCTCAATGGACATTTCACAGACGTTTTACAGGGGTGGTCCATAGACTAGGGCAATGATAAATGAAATCTGTATATTCCATTAAAGGATGAGAAGGCAGGTAGGGGTTATTGATATTGTATTGGATAGTATGGGACCTGAGCATGATGTAAATGATATGGAATAAGGGGTGGATACTGTCATTGTTTTAGCTGGGATAGAGTTAATTTTCTTCACTCTAGCTGGCATAGTGCTGTGCTTTGGACTTAGTATGAAAACAATGTTGATAACACACAGATGTTTTGGTTGTTGCTGGGTAGTGCTTGTACTAGTCAAGGCCCCTTCTAGCTTCCCATGCTCTGCCAGGTGCACAAGGGAGGGGAGGGGGCACAGCTAAGAGAGCGGATTCAAACTGGCCAAAGGGATATGTAACGTCATGATGTCCCAGTATGTTAACTGGGAGGAGCTGGCCAGGGGAGGGAGGCAGCAATCACGGCTCAGGGATGGGCAGCATCGGTTGGTGGGTGGTAAGCAGTTGTATTGTTTGTGTTTCTGTTTTTTTTCCTTTTCATTATATTATCATTATTATTATTATCATAATCAATATTATCATTAATGTTTTATTATAATTATTAATCTGTTCTTATCTCAACCCACAAGTTTTCTTTTTTTGCTTTTACTCTTCTCATTCTCTCCCCCATTCCAGAGGGGTGGAGGGAGTGACTGAGCAGCTGCGTGGTGTTTAGTTGCTGACTGGGGCTGAACCACAACAAGGACTCATGCAAATTAGATTATAAATGGGTTGTTTTGAAGCCATAATTTGGTTGCAAGAATTGGTCAGAATTTTTTTTTAGTAGAAAAAAATAAAAGCCACATATTCCTTATTGTTCTACAGCTGAAAATGAGAAAAAAAAAATGCTCAGAAGTGAAATACTCAGGCAAGAGTGGAAAAAAATAAAAGCAGTTGAGTTTGCAGTTGACATTTTCAGTTTCTCAGTCAAAGGTGTTTTTCTTTTCATTTGCTTGAATCTTTGTTTGGGGAAGCAGTTCAGTAAATTTGCTTCTTTAAGAAAAAACATTTTTTTTATTAAAAGTTTTGGTTAGTCGTAAGTAGCAAATTGTAGCAGATAAAACCAGAAGTAAATCTTTTAGAAAGTAAAGAATAACCATCAAAACAGTAAACTGGAGAAAGCATGCCTAATAGAGCACCAGATAATGAATGCTTGTCTATGTATTGTGGGCTAAGGGACAACTCTGTGACAGACCGAAAAATAATTGACTCCATGCTGCTATGAACATGCATACACTGAGCTTTCAAAAGCAAGGCACTGCAGTCAGACTGGTAAGCCCACATTTCATCACCTGAAGAGCAGTGAGCATCTAACAGCTACCCACCCTTGTTGCTATATTTACTGAAGTTAGACGTGCAAATCAGCCTAGCTGTTGTCCTACATGTTGTCACTGCCTGGTGAAAAGGTACCTCCTAACTGTCTGTGGAAAAAAAAAATGCACTTTTTCCTCAAACATCACATCCACTTTGAGCTGATCTTCTTGCACATCCTCCTCTGTTTGCATCCATCTTTCAGCTTTATTGCTGTGTGATGCCTCCCATTTATTGAGCAAATAAGACTAATTTACTCTAGGTGCAGGATAAGACAGGCATGTACATACACATCAAGAGGGAAAAAAAGCTCATCCTTCCTCCTTCGTTCCCTCTCAACCGCCTGTGACATTGCTGATATCTCCTCCATGGTTCCTCCTCATTGCTCTAGCACCCAGTGGTCATGATGAGGGCTTCATCAGAACAAACATCAACTGAGCTAAATAGCTTGTTAGGCCACAATTCATCTCATTTCAGGCCTTTACTTCTGATGAAGTCCCTCTTTCTCAGCTCTAGACACTTTTGCTCAGAGAAATCCCACCTACCATGTCTCAGCTTATTGGGAAATCATCTTTTTGTCAGGCACAACTTGGGATGCCACTAAAAAGAACCAAGAGCAACATGCAAACACCATGCTGCCTGCTTTCTGAGAGAAACACGCATAGAAAGGAACAGCAGATATATAATTCTGTCTGTGGGGGAAATTCAGAACCAGCTGAGATGTTTGTTACTGCTTTTATCCTCTGGCCTATGCAAATTGGTGGAGTTCAGAGCTAAATATAAGTGCATTAAAAGGAAACCTGAAAGTGGGATGTTTCATACGCTAGTTCTGCTCTCTTTGGAAAGACACCTGTGGATACATTTTCATTAATAATGTCACCTTATGTCTTCTCTGATGTTAATTTACAAGCAAGAAGCAGGAAAACTGCCAAATCAAATGTTGCAGGCTGACTGGTAAGATAATTAGCATATGATGCATAAGAAAGAAGAATCCCAAGAAGCAAAGCTAGAAGTACACATATCTATTTCACAGAATCACACATTGGAAGGGACCTCAGGGATCATCTAGTCCAACCTTTCTTTGGGGGGAAGTTTCAATTCACTGAGGATCAGCTGTGTTTGCATTTTGCTCTTTCCTTCTCTCACTTAGTCAATCTCTCCTAGTAATGCCCTTTTTCCATGAGCTTTCTAACTGATGAAGTAGCTACAGGAAAGAGGAAAGAAAAGCAACTTAAAACTAGACAAGCTGCTTATCTCTTTAGCTGACTTGAATTTGCTGCTGTGTGGAGGAGGATGCTATCAAAAACAGAAGTTTAGAAGTTCATAATGCTGGAAAAGTTTCTAGATGTGCATCACCAATACATAATTCATGCTGCATGTTATTCTGTACGTTGCTTACAAATCACTAGTGGAGATAAGATTATCCAGGTACACTGAACTTTGTTTTTCAAAAGTTAATCATGGTCTTTAGCCTGAGAATGTATGATCATTCTTTGTGCCTGTTCAGCCATCTGTCAGTCTCTTTCAGTAACCTGTAAACCCACTGATCAACTTTGACAGAAGGGTAGAGGTCTCAAAGATATTACATTCCAGTGTTTTTCATGAAAATCAGTAGCTTTTCTGTTCAGTTTTAGCTGCCAGCTGGCCTTTATGATTGAGACTACTGGTCAGAATCAGCATATGCATTTCTAAGAACCACAAGTGTTGCTTCTTGCTAATTGAGACTCAGAGGAAGGATCAGAGAGTGTCCACGAGGACAGGAATTGAGGATGTACATGGGGATTGCATCCCCTCGGCAGCACCTGGGGGACAGAAACAGCTCAGAAAGCTGAGGACATCCCAATGGGGTGGAAGGAAAACAGGACACAAATCCAAAATAAAATGCACTTTTTAAATTCTTCATTTTATCCAGCAACAACTTTTTTTCTGAGGCATTTGATTCAAGACCTGTGAATATCAAAGGAAAAATTCCCATTGAATTTTGGGGGGAATTTATGGGATCTGATCAGGGCTGGGGAGAGATTTATGAAAACAGCAACCATTCATAAAATAAGGATTTTGAGAAATGCTCAATGCTGACATTGTGATTTAGTTTATTGTACAAATAGATGGTTATCTGAAAAAGAAGGCTATCTTTGGACTTCAACAGGAAACAAAATACTATATTTGGAGCAGACAAGATAGATACCATCTTACTGTCACAGCCAAACTTAAACAGCAAATATTGCTTTTTAATGATCCTTACTTTAAATAGGGTCTTTGATTTGGTATCTTTATTTTTCTACGGTTTTAAAAAAGAAAATCTGTTTTAGAAGACAAAAGACCACTTACTGTGATTTGATTAGAGATGAGATCCAACAGTAACCTGTTGTCTTCCAAGGGCAACTATACTGTTTGTATGAACAGTAACACAATATCTGCCTAAATCTTCCATTTCTGCTGGGCCATTCTCAGTGGTTTTCCTGTAAAATTCCAGTTTCTTCTACCCTTGACAGCAGATCCAGCTCCTCATACACTGCTGGAAGTGAGCTGAAACAACCTTGCTCCTTCTGACCATGGATCTTGAAATCTTTCCTACACCACTTTACATACTAGTGGTTACAGCAGTTTCCTGGGAGGCCAGAAACAGGGATTTGACACTCTCATGGAGGGAAAAGGTTGGGTGTGGATATCCACTTTGTGCATGAGTGCTGTTGTATGAATGAAGGGTCTCCCTTCTGTTTTTTTTTAAAAAAGGCAAAAGTCAAAAACCCCAGCCCTGGAGGTAACCTGTGAAAACCCATTGGCTCATGCTTCTCAGGAGAAAACCAAAGTCATTGTTGATTTCTAGAAATTTATTGGGAGTGAGAAAAAACTTCAGGCATCTGGAAAAATTAAGCATAAAAACCTGAGGTGACCTTGAAATGTAACTGCCTGGGGACCTAAAACAACAACAACAAAAATGCAATGGAAAGGTGTGAAACCCCAGGGGCAGGGGAATGAACCACCAAAACAAACCACACATAACTGACTGACCCCTCCTCACTCATCCCCAAACTGCAACCCACACACACCAACTGCCCCCATTAATATACTGGTCATGGTGTCACATGGTATGGAATGAACATCCCATTGGCCAGTCGGGGTCAGCTGTCTTGGCTGTGGCCCCACCCCTCCCAGCCTCTTGCCCATGTAGCAGAGCATGGGAAGCTGGAAAAGTCCCTGACTACTACAGGCACTACACTGAAGAGAATTAACCCTTTCTCAGCCAAAACCTGCACACAGCTGAATCAGCATCATGAGTTTAGATTTAGGCACTTAAAAATCATACTTGAAGTACCTCCAACTTTTCCCAGGCTCTGGCCTTTCTGCTCTGTGGCAGCAGAGGTAGCTACAGACCATTTGGTGTGCACCAACCATCTGCACCAGGGTGGCACACAGGAGCCACTGGGCTGTAAATCCTCCTGCTCCTGGGCTTGTTCCATGCTACCTTCCTTCTGCAAAAAAGTTTTGAAGGGAGACAACCTGAGATCCCATACAGCCTCCCAGATCTCATTCTGCTCCACAGCTGTCTGTTTCCTGGTTCTGAACTCTGTTTTTTATGCAGGAAGTGTTCATTGCTGTTCTATGAATCATGGGTGTCAGTGTTTCAGCTGGGATAGAGTTGATTTTCTTCACTATAGCTAGTATGAGACTATGTTCTGGATTTGTGCTGGAAACAGTGGTGATAATGCAGAGGTGTTTTAGTTGTTGTTAAGTAGTGGTTACACTAGTCAAGGGCTTTTCCAGCTTCCCATGCTCTGCCAGGTGCACAAGAAACTGGGAGTGGACACAGCCGGGACAGCTGACCCAGATTGACCAAAGGGATATTCTATACCAGATGATGTCATGCTCAGTATATAAAGCTGGGGAAAGAAGAGGGAAGGGGAAGGACGTTCGGAGTGATGGCCTTTGTCTTCCCAAGTAACCGTTACACATGATGGAGCCCTGCTTTCCTGGAGACGGCTGAACATCTGCCTGCCGATGGGAAGCAGTGAATGAATTCCTTGGTTTGCTTTGCTTGCATGCGTGGCTTTTGCTTTACCTATTAAACTGTCTTTATCTCAAACCATGAGTTGCCTCACTTTTACTCTTCCGATTCTCTCCCCTGTCCCACCGGGGGGAGTGAGTGAGCGTCTGTGTGGTGCTTCGTTGCTGACTGGTGCTAAACCACAACAGTGGGTTTTAAGGTCAGAAGAGACCAATAGGATCACCTAAGTCTGACCTGCTGCACAATGCAGACTGTATATTTCACCCAGTGATTCTTGCATCTAGCTCAGGAAATCAGGGCTATGACTCTGTGGTGTATTTATTGCATGGAAAAGGTGTCAGGGTCATAGTGTTGACTATTGAAAATCTCTACTCAGCCACTGAGCAGGTACACCACTGTCAAGAAAGCTCTTCCCCAGCACTAACCCCTGTCCTAGATATCTCAGATAATAAGATTTGCTTGCTGTCAATTTGATATGTCTTTAAAAAGAAGGTTTTGTCAACCCTCATTAATCATGAGAGTCATAAATTTCTCTTCTAGTCCTTATTTTATTTTTATATTTTTGTGCCCTTTGTGTCATGCTGCAGGCTATTGCAGGTGTAAAATCAGGCTCTAAAATAGTATCAGTATTGCTTCTTTCATGCCAACTTTACTCTGCTTCAAATTTTTATACTGAAATTTTTGAAATATTGGGGTTCCTTAAAATATGATCCACCTTTTGAGACAGTTAGTTTTTCAAGGTGCTCTCAGTCATTTGCACTCTTTCTGCAGTGTAAGTACCCCAGTTCTCTCCTAAAATATTTTCCTGTCTCTATGTTGAAATTTTGTCCTTAAAGAATCCTTGTTCTCACTGCTCAGTAGAGGGACTTGACATTGGGCAAGAGGAACGTTTCGAACCTGTCAGTTCAGACTCAGTGGTGTGCTATTTTGATGATGCCCAAACTTGGTACACCCCAGTGAGTTTATGTCTGCTTCACACCACTGTAACTAGCACATCTCAGAAGATGCAGCCTTGAACAGTACAGGTAACTCTTTGCATGACTGCACTGCAAATGAGCTGTAATTGTAGCTCATGTAAATGCATCCCCCACCCCTTTAAATTAGCTCTTTTGAGTAGCAGTAGCAGAGCAGACAGCGAGCTCAACCTTTGCCCAAAATGCTGGGTGAACCCCTAAGCAGTTGATTCATGCAGTCAACTCAACTGAGGTGGTAGCAATGTTTTCAACATCAAGCCAATTCCACTATTCCCACATAAGGTACCACCCCACTTTTGCCCACAGTGCAGACTTATCTTTTGAACCTGTGAGGGCTCCCTGTTTATTTTTTAACAATATCTGTATGGTTCAAAGCATAGCCCTTGGATTTGAGGAAAAAAACATTTTGCTACTGTCACCTAGAGAAAACCTTTGCTGATCCTTCAGAAAGGTCTCCTACCTGTAGTTGATGTTTTCCTAGTCTATGCAAGTCATTTGTGACTTAGAAAAGATAACCAAAACACACAAATGGAAACCTACAGGTCCCAAAAGTACCACTTTCATCAGACTTTCAGCCTATTCAGGTTCCTGAAAGCAGAATCAGGAAGCACAATTAGTCATTCCTATATCTTTTATATCAGGCAACAGGCACCCCAGTCCCATCTTTGTGCTTTCTGCAAAAAAAAAAAGATCTTTATTTCCTCTGAATGCTCTGTGCTATTCCATAAATCCTGTGTCATGGGAAGTGTTGGCACTATGTGGCCTAAAAAGACCCTGCCTACTTCCATATATCTACTGGAAACAGTGGCCAGTGGTCCAAGGAGGAGACAATTTGTTGAAGTTTAGCCACTTGAGAAACACTGCAAGGAAAATGTCAAAAGCAACTGCTTCTTCCCACCACTTTCCTCCCCCAGCCCAGCTGCCAAGTTTTGCAGGCAACTGGGGTCCATAAGCTGGTTTTCACTTGGAAAACACTTCAATTCAGGAACAATCAGTGAAAGTAGACTGCGAAAGGAGGACATAAACTACAGTTTCACCCTGAGCTGGATATTCTTCATGACCTAGCTCTACCCAGCCTGTGACAATGATTCAAGCTCTACACACACACCCCCCCCCAATAAGTAAAAAAACCACCCAGCTCCTGAGCTCAGCCCTTGCATGGCCCGCATCTGAAGCATGCTTTTCTTGTGCTTCTCATTTAACTGCGGCCAGATATATTGCAAATAGAAGCAACAAAAACACTGCACTGGAGGCTCAGCTCGTCATCCGCTCCACCTCTTCGATCAGCTTCCCTGATGCCTTTTTTCCCCAAAATCAAAAACCTCTCCATGGACCTCTGCACTGCACCTCCACGCATGGTTGGCACCTAATTGTCCCTGTGGCACTGTAACACTAATGAAGCAAGCCTTGGGCTAGCCACATGTACCTGTCTATGGGACCGTTCACAGGCTTTCTGGGGAGCTTTGCCCATTAGAGCGAACACCATACACCCATTTACAAACCAACCAGCAGCGAGCATTCTCATGCAAGGAGAAGCAGAATCATGTAGGTGGGAAGTA
This sequence comes from Phalacrocorax aristotelis, assembly GCF_949628215.1. Classification (NCBI taxonomy): domain Eukaryota; kingdom Metazoa; phylum Chordata; class Aves; order Suliformes; family Phalacrocoracidae; genus Phalacrocorax; species Phalacrocorax aristotelis. Next base: position 23,115,335 of record NC_134310.1, read on the forward strand.
TTTTTTACAGCAAGTTAATGGTTCACCTGGCAGTTGGTTATTTGCCAGCAAGTCACATTCCCCAAGACCCGTTGCTGCTCCTCTAGTCCTCTATGCCTATTTCCAGTGAGCATCCTATGCATTGGTGGTGCTGATAGGCATGGTGATGCTCACAGGATGGTGAGTAGAAATGGGAGAGGCAGAAAGGGCAAAATAAGCATGAGGAAAGGGCAAAAAAAAGCGTCAGGAAAGGAAAGAAGGGGAAAAAAAAGGTCAAGAAAAGCAGAACTCGCCCTGTACACATAAATGAAACAGAATGATAAGTGAATTGGAAAAAAAAAAGAGGTGGCAAATACTTTGAGGAGAAAACTGGAGGAAAGGAACATTAAGACTTCAAGTTGCTCAGGGAACTGCTTAGTAAGGTCCCCTGGGAAAAAGCTTTCAAAGGTGCTGGGGTCCATCAGTGCTAGTCACTTTTTAAGTACCACCTCCTAAAAGCACAGGAGCAGGCAATTCCAAAATGTAGTAGTCAAGCAGGTGAGGCAAAAGGCCAGCTTGGCTGGCCAGGGATATTCTTCTAGAAATAAGGAAAAAAAAAGTATATGGCCAGTGGAAGCAAGGTCAGGCGACATGGGAGGCCTATGGGGATGCTATTCGCCACTGCAGGGAGGAAATTCATGTAGCCAAAGCTCACTTAGAGTTGAAGCTGGCCAGTACTGTGAGGGACAATAAGAAGGGCTTTTTAAAATACATTAATGACAAAAGGCAAGCGAGAAATAACAGTGGCCTGTTGACTGATGAGCATGGTTATATCGCAAATAGGGACATAGCCAAGCAGAGACGTTTAATGCTTTCTTCGCCTCACTCTTCAATACCGATGGTGGGCTCAGGACCCCCAGGGCCCTGGGCTAGAGAACCATGCCTGTGGGAATGATAAACTCCTAATAAACCCTGAACTTGTGCAGGACTTGCTGCTCCAGCTAGATCTCTATAAGTCAATGGGGCCTGATGGGATTCATCTGAGGGTGCTTAAAGAGCTGGATGATGTCATAGCAAGACCTCTCTCAATGATTTTTCAATGCTCTTGGGAATCTGGAGAGGTCCCAGTTGACTGGAAGCTGGCAAATGTTGTCCCAATCTTCAAGAAGGGCAACAGGGATGACCCCAGTAACTATAGGCCCGTCAGTCTCACTTCTGTGCCTGGTAAAATTATGGAGAAGATTATTCTGGGAGTTACTGAAAAGCACCTGAAAGAAAATGCAGTCATTGGTCCTAGCAAGCATGGGTTCATGAGGGGAAAGTCCTGCTTAACAAATTTGATTTCCTTCTATGACAAGGTCACCCACCTAGTTGACCAAGGGAAGCCAGTCGATGTGATCTTTTTGGATTTCAGTAAAACATTCAATACTGTTTCTCACAGTATCCTCCTGGACAAAATATCCAGCATACAGCTGGGTAAACATGTAGTACAATGGGTGAGCAATTGGCTGACAGGTTGGGCTCAAAGGGTTTATAGTAACTGGGGTTACATTGGGCTGGTGGCCAGTCACTAGCGGGGTTCTGCAGGGATTCATCTTAGGGCCAGTACTCTTTAATGTCTTCATAAATTACTTGGATGCAGAACTTGAAAGAATACTAATTAAGTTTGCAAATGACACAAAACTGGGAGGAGCTGTTGGCACTCTCAAGGGCAGAGAGGCCCTGCAGAGAGATCTAGACAAATTAGAGAGTTAGGCAATCACCAACCGTATGAAGTTTAACAAGGGCAAGTGCTGGATATTGCAACCCTGGATGTAGATACAGACTGGGGAATGAGAGGCTGGAGAGCAGCTCTGCAGACCTTGGGATTCTGGTCAACACCAAGTTGAACATGAGCCAACAGTGTGCCCTGGCAGCCAAGAGGGCGAACCGTGTCCCGGGGTGCATCAAGCACTGTATTGCTAGCCAGTCGAGTGAGGTGATTTTCCTCCTCTACTATGTGCTGGTGTGGCCTCACCTTGAGTATTGTGTGTCCAACCCCACTGCTTGAGCAGGGCACACCTAGAGCAAGTAGCACAGGAACGCATCCAGGCAGGTTTTGAATGTCTCCAGGGAAGGAGACTCCACAACCTCTCTGGGCAGCCTGTTCCACTGCTCTGTTACCCTCACAGGAAAGAAGTTTTTTCTCATGTTTAACTAGAACTTCCTATGTTCCAACTTGCGCCCATTGCCCCTTGTCCTGTAATTGGGCACTATTGAAAAGAGCCTAGTCCCATCCTCTTGACACACACCCTTCACATATTTATAAGTATTGATAAGATCCCCCCTCAGTCTTCTCTTGTCCAGGCTGAACAAACCCAAGTCTCTCAGCCTTTCCTCATAAGGGAGATGCTCCAGCCCCCTGATCATCTTCGTAGATCTCTGCTGGACTTGCTCAAGCAGTTCCCTGTCCTTCTTAAACTGGGGGGCCCACAACTGGACACAGTACTCCAAATGTGATCTCCCTAGGGCGGAGCAGAGGGGGAGGATAACCTCCCTCGACCTGCTGGCCACACTCCTTTTAATGCAACCCAGGATACCATTGGCCGCCTTGGCCACAAGGGCACATTGTTGGCTCATAGTCAGCTTGCTGTCCACCAGCACTTCCAGGTCCTTCTCAACAGAGCCGCTTTCCAGTAGTTCAGCTCCCAGACTGTACTGGTGCAGGGGGTTGTTCCTCCCCAGGTGCAGGACCTTGCACTTGCTCTTGTTGAATTTCATGAGGTTCCCCTCGGCCCAGCTCTCCAGCTTGTCCAGGTCTCGTTGGATGGCAGCACAGCCTTCCAGCATATCAGCCACTCCTCCCAGCTTGGTATCATTAGCGAACTTGCTGAGGTTACACTCTATCCCTTTGTCCAGGTCAATGATTTTCGTGGTTTAGCCCCAGTCAGCAACCAAGCACCACACAGCCGCTCGCTCACTCCCCACTGGTGGGACGGGGGAGAGAATCGGAAGAGTAAAAGTGAGGCAACTCATAATTTGAGATAAAGAGAGTTTAATAGGTAAAGCAAAAGCTGCGCGTGGAAGCAAAGCAAAATAAGGAATTCATTCACTCCTTCCCATTGGCAGGCAGGTGTTCAGCCAGCTCCAGGAAAGCAGAGCTCCATCAAGCATAACGGTTACTTGGCAACACAAACGCCGTCACTCCAAACGTCCCCCCTGCCTTCTTCTTCCCCCAGCTTTATATACTGAGCATCACGTCATATGGTATGGAATATCCCGTTGGTCAATCTGGGTCAGCTGTCCCAGCTGTGTCCCCTCCCAGCTTCTTGTGTACCCGGCAGAGCACAGGGACCTGAAAAAGTCCTTGACCAGTGTAAGTGCTACTTAGCAACAACTAAAACATCTCCACATTATCACCACTGTTTCCAGCAAAAATCCACAACATAGTCTCATACTAGCTACTACGAAGAAATTTAACTCTATCCCAGCTGAAACCAGGGCAATGATGGATATGTTGAACAGGACTGGACCCAGTACAGTCCCCTGGGGAGCATCACTAGTTGCAGGCCTCCAGACAGACTCTGCCCTGTTGATCACGACCCTCTGAGCTCTGTTGTTGAGCCAGTTCTCTATCCACCTCACTGTCCACTCATCCAACCACATAATATAAAACTATTTTCCCTGGATGCAGTCTTATTCAAATAATTCAACACTGGATACAACTTAGCTTTAACTTCAGTGGTCCCTTTGGTATGGAAGTCTACGGAGGTGCTCCAATAGGCTAACTTCTTGCATTCACGATGCTATTCTGATTCTAAGTAATGCCAAGGACAAAACTTCATTCTCTTTCATCTGGGTTTCTTGACATAATTTTCTAATTTGTTGTTTAATTTTTTGATTCATCCTTTCCACTTTCCCACTAGATTTTGGTCTCCACAGAGTGTGTAAATCCCATTTAATCTGCAAAAATGTTGAAACTTCTTGGATAATTTCTGCTACAAAGTGGGGTCCCCTGTCTAATGAAAATCCCTCAGGGACTCCATATCTGGGTATTATTTGTTTTAAAAGCACTTTTACTACCTCTCTGGCTTTGTTGGTGCAATACGGGAAAGCCTCTGGCCAGTCTGAAAAGGTATCGACAGTTACCAATAAATACTTATATCCTTTACACTTTGGTAACTCTGAAAAATCAACTTGCCAATAACTCCCAGGTACAGAGCCTCTTTTTACCTCTCCTGGTACGGGTCACCTTTGAAATTTTATTATTCCTTAAACAAGTCTCACATCCTTTTGTAATACCTTTGTCAATTTTTAGCTTATTAATGCCTATTGCATATGTTTTTGTCATATCTACTAATGTCTCAGCTCCCATATGAGTGGCACCATGTATTTTTTTCATAATTTCTCTCATTCTTTGAGGAGTAACTACACATTGTCCATCTGGAGTTTTCCATGATCCTTCAGAGGTCTTGATACAATTTAGAAACTCAGCCAGTTTATTTTCCTTCTCTATATATTCAGGAACATTAATAACAAAAGTTCTTTCAGGGGCTAAGGCCGCTCTCCTTGTATATCTGCATGTATTACCCCAAATGCATATTTGGAGTCTGTAAGAGATGTTAGCTCACTTCCGATATTTCCAAGGCTTGAATCAGTGCAATTAATTCAGCTTTTTGTGCAGAAGTGTTCACTGGCTTCATATAAAGGTTTGGCCATTAATCCAAAATTAGGAATCCACAAATACCACCATCCAACCATTCCTAAAAATGTTCTAAGTTCTCTCTTTGGTGGTGTGTGTGGGGGTGCAATTTGGCATATTGCTTCTTTTCTTTCAGTCCCTACCTTTCTCTCTCCATGGGAGATTTCAAAACCCAGATATGTCACATTCATCTGAACAACTTGTGCTTTTTTCCTTGGCTCTCTATATTCTGTTAGCCCCAGAAAGTTCAATAAGCTTATGGTTGCTTTCTTGCATTCCTCAGCTGTGTCTGCCCCCAACAGTATATCATCCACGTACTGTAATAAGGTAATGATAGTTCCTTTACCTTGCCATTGTTCCAGTTCTTTTGCAAGTACGTTACCAAAAATCATGGGGCTGTTCTTGAATCCTTGGGGGAGCACTGTCCAGCACAACTGCATCTTGCGTCCTGTTGTAGGGCTTTCCCATTCGAAGGCAAACAGCTTCTGACCTTGTTGTTCCAATGGAATGCAAAAGAAGGCATCCTTTAAGTCCAATACAGTGAAATAGACATTTGAATCAACTATTGTTGTTAATGAAGTATAAGGATTGGGTACCACTGGGTGTACATCAGTCACTATTTGATTACTAGCGCTTAGATCTTGTACTAAACAGTATTCATGTGAATGTGGCTTTTTAACAGGTAAAATCAGGGTATTATATTACATTCTGGTAACAGTCCATATCTTAGATGGTTATTAATCATAGGCTCTAGTACAATATGGGCCTCCATTTTTATGGGATATTGTTTTCATCTTACCGGTTTAGCTCCCTACTTTAATTCTATTTTTACCAGTTTGGCTGATTTGGCTCTTCCAGGACTCTCGGGTTGCCCATACAAAAGGGGTTACAGCACCTTCTGTCTCCGAAAAGGGGGTGTTTGGTCCCTCTTCATTGTCTTCCGCTGTCTCAAGTAATTCCTGTAATACATATATTTGTGCTTCCCAGGCATTACTTTGTAGCACATGGACTCTTATTTTGCTTTTGTCAAAGGTTATCTGCACCCATAATTTATTTAACAAGTCCCTTCCCATTACAGGTATCGGGCATTCTGGCATGTATAAAAATTCATGTTCAAACATCTTGTTGCCAGTTTTATATTTAATTATTTGAAAAAAGGGTCTAACCTCCTGCTTTCTCATTGCACCAACCACAGCCATAGACTATTTACTCATGGGTCCCTTGCAATTAGTTAATACAGAGTAGGTTGATCCTGTGTCAACTAGAAATTTAACTAGATCGTTCCCCAGCTTAACATCAACCAGGGGTTCGGCTGGGGATTTCATTTCTTCAACCCCTGTTTCCTGTCAGTCTGAATACTCTTCCATGATCTTGATCAATTCCCTGGGTACCCTATGTATCCTGGTGTTCCCCCCCTTTCAGACATTCATTTTTTCCAATGTCCCTTTTCCTTGCGAAGAGCACACTGATCTTTTTTCAATGGAATTCTAATTCCTGATCCTCTCCCTGTACCCTGACCCCTGGCCCACTCTTGAAACCTCAACCTCTAAATGGAGCATGTGCCTCAAGAAAGTCAGCTGTCAATATTGCTGCATTCTGTCTCCTAGCTTTTAATTTTTCTTTTTCACTTTCTTTCTATTCAACTTCTTCCCTATTATTATAGACTTTATACGCAATTTCAGTTAACTGAGATATGGTCATTCCTGACATTCCATCTACTTTCTGTAATTTCCTCCTAATATCAGGTGCCGATTGTCCTACAAACAAGGTGGTAAAAGTAATTATATTTGCCTCATCTTCAGGGTCCAGATCTGTCCATTTCCAGGCTACTTCACACAACCGCTCATAGAAGGCAGAGGGGTCTTCTGTTTTACCTTGTATTACTTGATACAATTTGGCAAGATTATTTCGTTTCGATATCCCATTTTTTTATTCCATACAAAATCAGTTGCTGTTATTGTTTAATCATTAAACTCCCTGCATTTAGATTCTGATTCCAATTGGGTTCCTGAGTAGGCATGAACCGCTCAGGACCACCCCTGGCACTTAGCTGCTCATTGTCTTCCCTTACTTTTTCTATAATCATTCTTTTTCTTCTAGTGTAAACAAATTATTCAATAATACTTGAATATCCTTCCAGTCTGGATTATATTTTTCAATGATCATCCTAAAAGACTGATATATCCTGTCAGGATTATCCCGATAGCATCCTGCAGACTCCATCCAATTCATCAAATCTGATGTAGAAATAGGCATGTCTACATACACTAGGGAACCATCTGGACCCACTGCCTGAAGAAGGGGAGCCTCTACTATAGGGTGATGATGTACTCGAGTTCTCCCCGCTACAGGGCTAAAGGTCTCACTGCCCCTATGTCATGGTTTTAACTGGGACAGGGTTAACTTTCTTCACCGTAGTTGGTACAGTGCTGTGTTTTGGACTTAGTATGAAAATAATGTTGATAACAAATATTTTAGTTGTTGCTAGGTAGCGTTTATACTATTTAAGGATATTTCTAGCTTCCCATGCTCTGCCAGGTGCACAAGAAGCCAGGAGGGGAGGGGGCAAAGCTAAGAGAGCGGATTCAAACTGGCCAAAGGGATATTCCATATGATGTAATGTCATGCCCAGTATGTTAACTGGGAGGAGCTGGCTGGGAGACGCAGGCAGCAATCGCAGTGGTTGTATCGTTTGTGTTTCTGCTTTTTTCGCTTTTTCCCTTTTCCTTTTTATTATATTATCATTATTGTTATTACTATAATAATAATAATTAAAATTATTATAATTATTAATTTATTTTAAGCATTAAAATGTTCTTATCGCAACCCACAAGGTTTTTTTTTTTTGCTTTTGCACTTCTGATTCTCTCCCCCATCCCACAGGGGTGGGGGGAGTGAGCGAGCGGCTGCACGGTGTTTAGTTGGCCGACTGGGGCTGAACCATGACAGTCCATTTTGGCGCCCAACGTGGGGCACAAAGGGTTTGAGATAATAACAGTTGCTGGTCACAGCACTGATTCATCTGTTCTCAATAATAGTTTGTCCAGTCTACACCATGCTGATTGTAAAGTACATGTTAAAAATTGCTGTTGTTTTTTGTAGTCTGCCGTGCTCTGCAGTGATTAGAGATGTTTTGCTTTGTTGATTTGTTATTAAAGCACTGGCCTTGAGTGTTATCAGTTATTTGGGTCTTGCATGGAAGCCATTACTGTACTTCGGCTACTGCCTCATGGAGACAATTTGCAATTATACCTCCTCCGAGAGGTTTTTTATGGAGGAAATACAGAACGGCACCTCAGCTACCATCCTCTATAATGCCTCCTCCTCCATTACAACAACTTTTCAGTATCTTGAACGTCCTTGGGTAGTTAAGATACATCTGTTGATATTGCTTTGGCAGACAGTGTCAGTTCTGTCTAAGGTTAATAAGCAAGTTAAGAATATAATCCAGAGATCTGCCCCAAGGCTGGATAGCTATGGGTGGCAGGCTATATGGGATAGTATGGGAAAATGCCTAAGACGGTGGGCACCCCCAGTGTCTTGGGACTTCACCCTTGAACAAGTGCAGAATCCTGAGAAATTAGTAGAATATTTGGAGGAAGTATGTTGTCACCCTGGCAATCCCAGAGAGATACAAATCACTGCAATGTGCTGGGGCTTGGCCCATGCCTATTGAGACCTACTTAACACTATTCAGCACCCCCAAGGGGAAGAAAAGGCTTCTGGATCTAAAAAGACAAGGACAAGGAAAGCGACAAGCACTGCAGCCATTCCAACCCTGGTGGCAAGCACTGCAGCCACTCAAACGCCCAAAACAGACACTGCAGCTACGCCAACCCCAGTGACAAGCGTTGCAGCTAAATCAGAGAATCAACCCATACCAGTATCAGTCACTCCTATACTCAAGAAGAAATCTTGGAAGAGAAAGTCAACTTGTTTAGAAAGAGATGATGAAGAAGCAGGGCTATCACTAGGAGAGGGGGAGGAAGAAGAGGAAGAACCTGTACAAGAAACGGAAACTACCCAATCCCTATCCTTGAGTGATTTGTGGGATATGCGAAAAGATTTTGGCCGTCGTTCAGGTAAGCACATTGTCATCTGGCTGCTCCTATGCTGGGATAATGGGGCCAGCATTCTGGAATTAGACGCTAAGAAAGCCAAACAACTGGGATCCCTTTCTAGGGAAGGGGGCACTGACTGTGTGGATCTGATGGCCTGGCACATCTGACCCACAGGAGTATAAGGCTCTAGTGGACACTGGTGCACAGTGCACCCTAATGCCATAAAACTATATAGGGGCAGAACCCATCAGCATTGCTGGAGTGACAGAGGGATCCCAAGAGCTAAATGTATTGGAGGCTGAAGTGAGCCTAACAGGGGATGAGTGGCAAAAGCACCCCATTGTGACTGGCCCAGAGGCTCCGTGCATCCTTGGCATAGACTACCTCAGGAGAGGGTATTTCAAGGACCCAAAAGGGTACAGGTGGGCTTTTGGTGTAGCTGCATGGTGATGGAGAGAATTAAACAGCTGTCTACCTTGCCTGGCCTCTCAAAGGACCCTTCTGTTGTGGGGCTGCTGAAGGTCAAAGAACAACAGGTGCCGATCGCCACCACAACAGTGCACCAGCGGCAATATCGCACCAACAGAGACTCCCTGATTCCATTCCATGAGCTCATTTCTCGACTGGAGAACCAAGGAATGATCAGTAAGACCCACTCACCCTTTAACAGTCCCATATGGCCAGTGCAGAAAGAGAGTGGAGGCTATCGTGGCCTGAATGAAGTCACTCCACCATTGAGTGCTGCTGTGCCAGACATGCTAGAACTTCAGTACGGACTGGAGTCAAAGGCAGCCAAGTGGCATGCCACAATTGATATCGCGAATGCATTCTTCTCAATTCCTCTGGCAGCAGAGTGTAGGCCACAGTTTGCTTTCGTTCAGAGGGGTGTCCAGTACACCTGGAATCAACTGCCTCAGGGGTGGAAACTGAGCACTGTCATTTGTCATGGACTGATCTTCTTAAATTCAGGCACCATTTAAGTGTTTCAGGTTCAGCAGACAAGAAAGGAAACTATCAACCATCATTGAAAGGCTTGGTCTTTTAGAGCACAGCTTATGCAACTGTAAGGAAGCAGAAAGAGCTATCCTTTTTTCCTCTGAATACTCCCCTTAATTACAGGATCAGATTTTTTACATTCTGGAAACACCAGTGTTATGGTCTCCTCAAAAGAAATAGTCTGAGAAGGTTAGGAAAGCATCCCTTCCAACCTCTACCATTATGTACTTCTGTGAACCTCTGGCAGAAAGCACCAGGGGAGACCCAAGGTCAACCCCTAGGGTTTTGGAGTCATGAATAGAGAGGGTCCGAAGCCCACTATACTCCAACAGAAAAAGAGATATTGGCAGCATACGAAGGGGTTCGAGCTGCTTCAGAAGTGGTTGGTACTGAGGCACAGCTGTTCCTGGCACCCTGACTGCTGGTGCTGGGCTGGATGTTCAAACTGAAGGTCCCGTCTACATACCATGCAACTGATGTTACATGGAGCAAATGGGACACACTGATCACCCAGCGGGCTTGAATAGGAAACCCCAGTCGCCCAGGAATCTTGGAAGTGATTATGGACTGGCCAGAAGGCAAAGACTTTGGAATATTGCCAGAGGAGCAGGTGACATGTGCTGGAGAAGCCCCACTGTATAACAAACTGCCAGCAAATGAGAAGCAATATGCCCTGTTCACTGATGGGTCCTGTTGCCTTGTGGGAAAGCACCAGAGGTGGAAGGCCGCTGTATGGAGTCCTACACGACAAGTAGCAGAAACTGCTTAAGGAGAAGGTGAATCAAGCCAGTTTGCAGAGGTAAAGGCCATCCAGCTGGCCTTAGACATTGCTGAATGAGAAAACTGGCTAGTGCTCTGTCTCTATACTGACTCATGGATGGTGGCAAATGCCCTGTGGGGCTGGCTACAGCAGTGGAAGCAAAGCAACTAGCAGCATAGAGGTAAACCCATCTGGGCCGTCACAGCGTGGCAAGATATTGCTGCCCGGGTAGAGAACCTGGTTGTAAAGGTACGTCATGTGGATGCTCGCGTCCCCAAGAGTCGGGCCGCTGAAGAACATCGGAACAACCAGCAGATAGATCAGGCTGCCAAGATTGAAGTGGCTGAGGTGGATCTGGACTGGCAAGATCAGGGTGAACTATTTCTAGCTTGGTGGGCCCATGACACCTCAGGCCATCAAGGGAGAGATGCAACATACAGGTGGGCTCATGATCGAGGGGTGGACTTGACCATGGATGTTATTTCACAGGCTATCCACGAATCTGAAACATGAGGTGCTATCAAGCAAGCGAAGCAGGTAAAGCCTCTGTGGTATGGGGGACGATGGCTGAAATATAAATATGGGGAGGCCTGGCAAATTGACTATATCACTCTCCCACAAACCCGTCAAGGCAAGCACCATGTGCTTACAATGGTAGAAACAACGAGCAGCTGGCTGGAAACATATCCTGTCCCCCACTCCACTGCCCGGAACACTATCCTGGGTCTCGAAAAACAAGTCCTGTGGTGACATGGTACCCCAGAGAAAATTGAGTCAGACAATAGGATGCATTTCCGAAAAAAACTCATAGAAACCTGGGCCAAAGAGCACAGCATTGAGTGGATGTAACACATCCCCTATCATGCACCAGCCTCTGGGAAAATTGAACGGTACAATGGACTGTTAAAAACTACACTGAGAGCAACGGGGGTGGAACATTCAAGCACTGGGATACACATTTACCAAAAGCCACGTGGTTAGTCAACACGAGGGGATCTGCCAAGCGAGCTGGCCCTGCCCAGTCAGAAATCCTTACGTACTGTGGAAGGAGATAACGTTCCTGTAGTGCACATAAAACAAACGCTGGGGAAGACAGTCTGGGTTATTCCTGCCTCGGGCAAGGACAAACCCACTCGTGGGATTGCTGTTGCTCAAGTACGTGGGTGCACTTGGTGGGTGATGCGGGAGGATGGAGAAATCCGATGTGTGCCTCAAGGGCATTTGATTTTGGGTGAAAACAGTCAATGAACTGAATGGCACAATGCGAACTGCTCTATAATATTGTGTGTCACCTCTGTGTTGTATCAATGATATCAGAGTATGAGCCTCCCAATCCATGGAAGAAAGACTGTGAAACAGGCCATGCAGCAGTGATGGAACGATGACTGACTCGGTATGCAGCAACCCAACGCCACACACACCATCTCTCCCACCCTGAAAAACTGATACGACAGATGGAGCCCAGAGTCATGGACTGGCTGAACTCAATGGACATTCTAATGGACATTTTACAGGGAAGGTCCATGAACTAAGGGAATGTTGTCTGTGTATTATGTCAAAGGATGGGAAGGGGAGGGGTGGTGGTTGGTACGGTTGTATTGGATGGTATGGGACCTGGGCATGGTGTAAATGGTATGGACTAAGGGTTGGAGAATGTGCTGGTTTTGGCCGAGAAAGGGTTAACTCTCCTCACCGTGGAGGGTCAGCTACCTTTCCAGCTTCCTGCTCTGCCACATGGCGTGGGGCTGGGAGGGGCAGGGCCACGGCGGGAGTGGCTGACCCCGACTGGCCAATGGCAGGTTCATTCCATACCATGTGACACCATGACAGTATATTAAAGGGGGGCAGTTTGCAGCGCGGGGGTGGCACGGCGTCGGGTCGGCAGGCGGTGAGCGACTGTGTCGCGTGCGGTTTGTTTCGGTGGTTCATTCCCCTCCCCCCTCCCTTCCCCACTCCCCCGGGGTTTTGCGCCTCTCGTTGTTCTCCTTTACATTGCATTTCTGTTGTTTCTTTTAATTTTAATTTTTAAACTGTTCTTATCCCAACCCACGAGCGTTATCCTTCTGATTCTCTCCCCCATCTACCGGTGGGGGAGTGAGCGAGCGACTGTGTGGGGCTGAACTGCCGGCTAAACCCCAACAGTTGGTTTTTGTAGTTTGCTATGCTCTGCAGGATTAGCGATGTTTTGCCTGGGAGATTTCTTATTAAAATACTGGCCTAGAACTTTATTGGGTACCACTTCAGGAAGAAATTTAGCAATCATAACTCCGCCTCTGAGAGGTTTCTTTAGAGGAAATACAGAATGCCAACTTCACTACCTTCTTCTATGATATCTCTTCTTTCATTACAATAGCTTTCAGCATCTTGAACATCCTTGGGTAGTTAAGATCCTTCTGTTGATATTTCTTGGGAATATTTTTTTCGTTTTGTCTAAGGTTAGTAAGGAATTTCAGAATATCATCCAGAGATCTGCCCCAAGGCTCGATAGTTATGGGTGGCAGAGTATGTGGATAATATGGGCAAATGCCTAGGACACCTGAACAAGTGCAGAATCTTGAAAAACTAGTATAGTATTTGGAGAAAGTATGCTGTCACCCTGATAAGTCCAGAGAGACAAAAATTGCTGCAATGTGCTGGGGCCTGGCCCTCTTCATGAGTATTCACTACCCTCAAGGGGAAGAGAAGGTCTCTGGATCTAACAAGACAAATAAAATAAAACAACAGGCACTGAGGCCACTCCAACCCTGGTGACAGGCACTGTGGCTGAACCAGAGAACCAACCTGTGCCGGTATCAGTCGCTTTTATACACAAGAAGAAATCTTGGAAGCAAAAGTCAGATCATTTAGGAAGAGATGATGGAAGAGCAGGGCCATCATGACAAGAGGAGGAAAAAGAGGAAGAACTCATAAACAACACGGAAACCACCAGAACCCTGTCCTTGAGTGAGTTGCGAGATATGCAAAGAGATTTCAGCCGTTGTTCAGGTGAGCACGTTGTCACTTGGCTGCTCTGATGCTAGGATAATGGGGCCATGTCGTGGTTCATCCTCAGCTGGCAACTGAACACCACGCAGCCGCTCGCTCACTCCCCCCCACCCCTGTGAGATGGGGAAGAGAATCGGACGAGCAAAAGAACTTCTGGGTTGAGATAAGCACAGTTTAATGATTACAATAAAATGATAATGATAAATGATTATGATAATAATGACAATAATGTTAATATAATAAAAGGGAAAAGGAAGGGAAAGGGAAAACAGGAAAAAAAACCCATGGAAACACAAACAATACAACCGCTCACCACCCGCCGACCGACGCTGCCCGTCCCCGAGCCGCGATTGCTCCCCCCTCCCCCGGCCAGCCCCTCCCAGGTAGCATACTGGGCATGACGTTACATGATATGGAATAGCCCTTTGGTCAGTTTGAATCTGCTCTCTTAGCTGTGCCCCCTCCCCTCCCAGCTTCTTGTGCACCCAGCAGAGCATGGGAGGCTAGACATGTCCTTGACTAGTATAAGTGCTATCCAGCAACAGCCTAAACATCTGTGTGTTATCTCAACAGGTTTGGTTTTTTTTTTCCATGCTAATTTCAAAGCACAGCACTATACCAGCTAGAGTGAAGAAAATTAACTCTATCCCAGCTAAAACCATGAGAGGCCAGTAGCCTGGAATTAGAGGGGAAGGAAGCCAAACAACTTGGATCCCTCTCTAGAGAAGGGGGCACTGACGCAGCAATTGGAAAAGGGACACAAGCCCTCAGCCTCTGGAGGCAACTCCTGTCCAGTGTGAAAGAAAGGTACCCCTTCAAGGAAGATGTTATATATCACCAGGGAAAAATGGACCGCCATGGAGAGAGGTATCCAGTATCTGAGGGAATTAGCCGTCCTTGAGGTGATGTATGGTGACCTGGACAATGAACAATCATCCAGTGATCCAGATGAAGCCCAGTGTACATGACCCATGTGGCAGAAGATCATATGGAGCACACCACGGTCGCATGTAAACTCACTGGTGGTAATGTCCTGAATGATGGCAAGGTGCCAATGATGGGGGGTGTGATTGACAGACTCCAGGATTACGAAGCACATATCTCTTCCTTCCTCATCTACGCTGAGGAGGAACTGTCATGGCAGTTCCAGCAACTCAAAGAAGATATGTCCCCACCTGGAAAGACCAGCATCTCATTAGGAGTAAGAATCCTTTTGCTCATGAGAGAGGATACACACCACAGGCCACCCTAAGGTTTTACCTGAGTGAACACAGAGAAGACTCGAGGAAGCGGGATGGAAAAATCTACCTCAACCCTAAAGGCATGAGTACGTGAGCTGCAAGGAAAAACAATCACTCAGGGAGGTTCATCCAGGAAAGTTGCTGATCCACTTTCCAATAAGGAGTTCCCCAGACAGAGGAGCAGAAGCGCAGATTTTATTTCTAAAGCTTAATAGAGACTCTTGATTCGCATTTACAAGAAGGGAGTTGTGAATGCCATGATCGGAACTAGAGGGGCCCTGCCTCCAGCCAGGTGGAGGAAAGGGATAACCGGGCTTACTGGACTGTGTGGATCCGATGGCCTGGCACATCTGACCCACAGGAGTATAAAGCTTTAGTGGACACTGGTGCACAGCGCACCTTAATGCCATCAAACTATATAGGGGCAGAACCCATCAGCATTGCTGGAGTGACAGGGGGATCCCAAGAGCTAACTGTATTGGAGGCCGAAGTGAGCCTAACCGGGAATGAGTGGCAAAAGCACCCCATTGTGACTGGCCCAGAGGCTCCGTGCATCCTTGGCATAGACTACCTCAGGAGAGGGTATTTCAAGGACCCAAAAGGGTACAGGTGGACTTCTGGTGTAGCTGCCTTGGAGACGGAGGAAACTGAACAGCTGTCTACCTTGCCCGGTCTCTCAAAGGACCCTTCTGTTGTGGGGTTGCTGAAGGTCAAAGAACAACAGGTGCCAATCGCCACCACAACAGTGCACCGGCGGCAATATCACACCAACAGAGACTCTCTGATCCCCATCCATAAACTCATTCACCAACTGAGGAGCCAAGGAGTCATCATTAAGACCCACTCACCCTTTAACAGTCCCATATGGCCAGTCCGGAAGTCTAATGGAGAGTGGAGACTAACAGTACATTATCGTGGCCTGAATGAAGTCACTCCACCATTGAGTGCTGCTGTGCCAGACATGCTAGAACTTCAATACGAACTGGAGTCAAAGGCGGCCAAGTGGTATGCCACAATTGATATTGCTAATGCAATATCTGTTGTGGGGAGTCCTGGTTTCAGCTGGGATAGAGTTAATTTTCTTCATAGTAGCTAGTATGGGGCTATGTTTTGGATTTTTGCTGGAAACAGTGGTGATAATGTGGAGATGTTTTAGTTGTTGCTAAGTAGCGCTTACACTGGTCAAGGACTTTTTCAGCTCCCCATGCTCTGCCGGGTACACAAGAAGCTGGGAGGGGACACAGCTGGGACATCTGACCCAAAGTGACCAAAGGGATATTCCATACCATATGACATCATGCTCAGTATATAAAGCTGGGGGAAGAAGAAGGAAGGGGGGGACACACATCTGGAGTTACAGCGTTTGTCTTCTGATTAAGTTTGTGGATGACACCAAGTTGAGTGGGGAAGTAGACACTCCAGAAGGGAGAGCTGCTCTGCAGGGAGATCTGGATAGGCTGGAAGAGTCGGCCAGCAAGAACCTTATGAAGTTCAACAAGGAGAAGTGTAAGGTCATGCACCTGGGAAAACATAATCCGGGAGTGCAGCACAGACTGGGATCCACCTGGCTGGAGAGCAGCTCTGTGGAAAGGGACCTAGGGGTCCTGGTGGACATGAAGATCAACATGAGTGAACAGTGTGCTGCTGCGGCCAAGAAGGCCAACAGGATGCTGGGTTGCATCAAAAAGGGCATCGCCAGGAGAGATAAAGAAGTCATTATCCCGCTCTACTCAGCACTTGTCAGGCCACACCTGGAGTACTGTGTACAGTTCTGGTCCCCGCTATACAAAAAGGATGTGGACAGGCTGGAAGGGGTCCAGAGAAGGGCCACCAAGATGATCAAAGGACTGGGAAGCCTGCCATATGAGGATAGGCTGAGAGAACTGGGTTTGTTCAGCTTTGAGAAAAGGAGGCTTAGAGGGGATCTCATCACCATGTACCAGTGCTTAAGGGATAGCTACAAAGAAGATGGAGACTCCCGTTTTACAAGGAGTCACATGGAGAGGACAAGGGGGAATGGACACAAATTGCTCTTGGGGAGATTCCAACTGGACACCAGAGGGAAATTTTTCACAGTGAGGCCAGTCAACCATTGGAATAATCTCCCCAGGGAAGTGGTTGACTCGGCCACGTTGGACACCTTCAAGAGTCGTCTGGACAGGGTGCTGGGCCATCTTGTCTAGACTGTGCTCTTCCTAGAAAGGTTGGACTAGATGATCCCTGAGGTCCCTTCCAACCTGTGATTCTGTGAAGTAACCGTTATGCGTGATGGAGCCCAGCTTTCCTGGAGATGGCTGAACACCTGCCTGCGATGGGAAGTAGTGAATGAATGCCTTGTTTTGCTTTGCTTCTGTGCACAGCTTTTGCTTTACCTATTAAACTGTCTTTATCTCAGCCCATGAATTTCCTCACTTTTACTATTCCAATTCTCTCCCCTGTCCTACCACAGGGGACTGAGTGAGCCGCTGCGTGGTGCTTGGTGGCTGACTGGGGCTAAACCACGACACAGGGTTGCTGAAAATCAAATAAAAAAGGTGCAAATCGCCACAGTAACAGTTCACCGGCAGCAATATCGCACCAACCGAGACTCCTTGATTCCTATCCATGAGCTCATTGGTCAACTGCAGAGCCAAGGAGTGATCAGAAAGACCCGCTCAGCCTTTAACATTCATACATATGGCCAGTGCAGAAGACTAATGGAGAGTGGAGACTAACAGTAGACTAGATCGTGTGGGGCAACACAGGAGAAGTTTTTTAGCAAGGAAAGAAAATACTCCAAATTTTTCTGAAGGCCAATATTGCCATAAACCGAAGTAAGGTCAAGGGACCTGCAACGAGGATCCTGTATTCAGGAATAAAATAGCAAGATGGACGTAGTCAGATCCTAATGGATATGATCAACAAAATAACAGCCATGTCTCCACCAACTAGCAAAAATGAAACACAAGCTTTCTTGGGCGTTGTGGGTTTTTGGAGAATGCATATTCCACA
Organism: Phalacrocorax aristotelis; assembly: GCF_949628215.1. Classification (NCBI taxonomy): domain Eukaryota; kingdom Metazoa; phylum Chordata; class Aves; order Suliformes; family Phalacrocoracidae; genus Phalacrocorax; species Phalacrocorax aristotelis. The sequence goes on from NC_134310.1 coordinate 23,133,008, forward strand.
TTACAGTCTGATCGTAAGCCCTCTCTATCAAGTGACCCAGAAAAAGAATGATTTCAAATGGGGCCCTGAGCAACAACAAGCCTTTGAACAGATTAAACGAGAAATAGTGCATGCAGTAGCTCTTGGGCCAGTCTTGGCAGGACAAGATGTAAAATATCTGCTCTACACTGCAGCTGGGGAGAATCATCCTACCTGGAGCCTCTGGCAGAAAGCACATGGGGAGACCCGAGGTCGACCCCCAGGGTTTTGGAGTCGGGGATACAGAGGGCCCGAAGCCCGCTATACTCCAACTGAAAAAGAGATATTGGCAGCATATGAAGGGGTCCGAGCTGCTTCAGAAGTGGTTGGTACTGAGGCACAGCTGCTCCTGGCACCCCGACTGTCGGTGATGGGCTGGGTATTCAAAGGAAACGTCCCCTCTACACACCATGCAACTGATGCTCCATAGAGTAAATGGGTTGCACTGATCACCCAGCGGGCTCGAGGTGGAAACCCCAGTCGCCCAGGAATCTTGGAAGTGATTATGGACTGGCCAGAAGGCAAAGACTTTGGAATATTGCCAGAGGAGCAGGTGACATGTGCTGGAGAAGCCCCACTGTATAACAAACTGCCAGCAAATGAGAAGCAATATGCCCTGTTCACTGATGGGTCCTGTTGCCTTGTGGGAAAGCACCAGAGGTGGAAGGCCGCTGTATGGAGTCCTACACGACAAGTCACAGAACTGCTGAAGGAGATGGTGAATTGAGCCAGTTTGCAGAGGTAAAGGCCATCCAGCTGGCCTTAGACATTGCTGAATGAGAAAACTGGCTAGTGCTCTATCTCTATACTGACTCATGGATGGTGGCAAATGCCCTTGTCAGGCTGGCTACAGCAATGGAAGCAAAACAACTGGCAGCGTAGAGGCAAACCCTTTTGGGCTGCTGCATTGTGGTAAGATATTGCTTCCTGCGTAGAGAACCTGGTTATGGAAGTGTCTCATGTGGATGCTCATGTCCCCAAGGGTCAGGCCACCAAAAAACATTGAAACAACCAGCAGGTGGATCAGGCTGCCAAGATTGAAGTGGCTCAGGTGGATCTGGACTGGCAGGATAAGGGTGAACTATTTCTAGCTCGGTGGGCCCATGACACCTCAGGCCATCAAGGGAGAGATGCAACATACAGGTGGGCTCGTGATCGAGGGGTGGACTTGACCATGGACGCTACTGTGCAGGTTATCCATGAATGTGAAAAATGCGCTGCAATCAAGCAAGCGAAGTGGGTAAAGCCTCTGTGGTATGGGGGACGATGGCTGAAATATATATATGGGGAGGCCTGGCCAATTGACTATATCACACTCCCAGAAACCTGCCAGTGCAAGCCCCATGTACTTACTATGGTGGAAGCAACCACCTGTTGGCTAGAAACATATCCTGTGCCTCATGCCACTGCCTGGAACACTATCCTGGGCCTCGAAAAACAAGTCCTGTGGCGACATGGCACCCCAGAGGGAATTGAGTCAGACAATGGGACTCATTTCCGAAACAACTTCATAGAAACCTGTGCCACAGAGCATGGCATTGAGTGGGTGTATCACGTCCCCTGTCACGCACCAGCCTCTGGGAAAATCAAAAGATACAATGGACTGTTAAGGACTACACTGTGAGCAATGTTTGGTGGGACATTTAAACACTGCGATTCACGTTTAGCAAAAGCCACCTGGTTAGTCAACACTAGGGGCTCTGCCAATTGAGGTGGCCCTGCCCAGTCAGAAATCCTACATACTGTGGAAGGAGATAACGTTCCTGTAGTGCACATAAAATAAATGCTGGGGAAAAGAGTCTGGGTTATTCCTGCCTCGGGCAAGGACAAACCCACTCGTGGGATTGCTGTTGCTTGAGGACCTGGGTGCACTTGGTGGGTGATGCGGGAGGATGGGGAAGTCTTATGTGTACCTCAAGGGGATTTGATTTTGGGTGAAAACAGCTAATGAACTGAACAGTATGCTGTTAATTCCTATATAGTGTTGTATGTCATCACTCCTATTGTTGCTATATGCCATATCAACGGTATTACAGTAAGTATTGCTCAGATTAATGAAGAATGAATTTTGATGATACCGAGCCAAGTGCAGTGATGATAGAACCAGACAAGTGAAGCAATAATGGAACCAGAACTGGCTTCAGCATGCAGCAGTCCAGCACCATACAGCATCTCTCCTGCCGTGAAGGACTGTTATGACAGATGGAGCCAAAATTCATGGACTAAATGAACTCAGTGAATATTTTAGAGGGATGGCCCATAGAAAAAGGAAATTATATCAGTGTGTATATATCAAAAGACAGATGTGGTGGTGTTTAATTGGGATTTATGGGAAAGTGTGGGACCTTGGCATGATGTAAATGGTATGGAATAAGGGGTGGATACTGTCCTTGTTTTGGCTTGGTTAGAGTGATTTTTTTCTCTTACTAGCTGGTATGGTGCTGTGTTTTGGATTTAGTATGAGAATAATGTTGACAACACACTGATGTTTTAGTTGTTGCTAAGTAGTGCTTACACTAGTCAAGGACTTTTCAGCTTCTCGTATGTGCCCTGCCATCAAGGAGGCTGGTGTTGCACAAGAAACTGGGAGGGGACGCAGCTAGGACAGCTGACCCAAGCTGGCCAAAGGGATGTTCCATACCATATGGTGTCATGATGAACAAAAGAACTGGGGGGAGTTGGCTGGGGGGGTATGGCCACTGCTTGGGAACTGGCTGGGAATTGGTTAGCAGGTGATGAGCAATTGCATTTTGCATCACTTGTTTTGTATATTCTTTCATCATTATTATTTTTTCCTCCCTTTTTTGTCCTATTAAATTGTTTTTATCTTGACCCATGACTCTTACCTTTTTTCCCCAATTCTCTCCCCCATCCCGCTGGGGTGGGGGAGTGAACAAATGGCTGTGTGGTGTTTAGTTGCCTGCCAGGTTAAAACACAACAATTTCAAAGAAACTCATTAAATTTGTATGAACCTTTTCCTTATATAATGTTATTTGTTTTGGTATTTTCTTGGTGTGTTCTTTTGTTTGGGAAGCGAGATGGCTTCAGATGTGAAGAAGAGGTTTATAACAATTTTTTTTAGATTTGTCAAAACTACCATTGGAATTTCATTCTAGTTAGCATATTCTTTAAGCAGTCTTTTTATGCTTCAGTGTTGGTTTTTAACTTGTGCATGTGTTCAGTATGCAAAGTTTATCATCTGATTTGGAATGAATTACAGTTTTTAGTCTTTCTAGTTTCACTGTGTTGTGAACACTCTGTATGTTCATTTTTTTAATTTTAGGTGGGAAAAGGCAATGTTCTGAGTATCTGGCACTACATGATTCACATCTAAGGATTTTTTTTGTTTATTTTTTAGTAATGGCAAAATTGAACAGCTTCAACATCTGCTTCTGTCTCCTTATAAAGGGAATTCACATCTGTTGAGTGGCATGTGACTTTTCTTGGACAGTCAAAAAACCTTTCTTATAGAATGTATCCATTTGAAGCTAAAAGTTCTAAAAGGCTAAGTAACATATCACAAACTTTTTTGACTCTTTTAGATAAGTAGTTACAGAGGGTATTTCAGCACTTTGTAGTTTAGCTTTAGAAACACTTGATAAATTTTTCATGTAATATGATACTTGAATGAGGTCATGCTTACAGATAAGGTGTGTTTCTGCTGTCTCACCTTTACTCAAAGAAAATAAATAAGCAGTTAACATGCGCTTTTGATTCTATTGATCTAATGTGTAGCCAGCTAAGTGCAGTTTCTTCCTTCTACTTTTAAACTGTCAAGTGCTACCATAACTGAATGAGAAATTTTTTTATCTTCTGTTTTTATTTCACATATTGTTATCAGATAAGCACTGTTTGGAAACTGTAATGTAGATTAAATTTATGATTTGTTCAGTGCTTGCTAATTACAAACTATTTGTCATTCTATATTTAAAATAATTTGAGGCAGAAAGTCATGGTTTGCAGCTATCATCAAAATAAAGTTTCAGTGTAAGCATTCTTCAATACTGTTTTTATTAGACATGTATGTAACTGCTAACTGTATCCCAGAGTAAGCTGATTCAGATGTTAACTATGCTGTAAGACAAATAATTTAAATCTTGTGGGAGAGGAGGCGATGAGAAGTAAAGACACTTTTTGGAAGCCTGTATTGGGTCTGGCTGTGATGGAGTTAACTTTCCCCATAGCAGCCCTCATAATGCTGTGCTTTGTATTGGTAACTAGAAAGGTGTTGATAACACACCAGTGTTTTGGCTGCTGGTGAGCAGTACTCCCATAGAATCAAGGCTGTCTCTCCAAAATTCCCCGCCTGTCGTGGTTCAGCCTCAGTCAGCAACTAAACACTACGCAGCCTCTCGCTCACTCCCCCCACACCTGTGCGACACAGGAGAGAATCGGAAGAGCAAAAGCAAAAACAAAAACCTTGTGAGTTGAGATAAGAACAGTTTAATAATTAAAATAAGATAATAATGATTATTATTATAGTAATAACAATAATGATGTAATAAAAAGGAAAAGGGAAAAAGGGTAAAAACCAGAAACAGAAACGATACAACCGCTCACCACCCGCCGACCGACGCACGCCGGTCGCCGAGCCACGATTGCTGCCTCCCTCCCCCAGGCAGCTCCTCCCAGTTAACATACTGGGCATGACGTTACATGATATGGAATATCCTTTTGGCCAGTTTGAATCCACTCTCTTAGCTGTGCCCCCTCTCCTCCCGGCTTCTTGTGCGCCTGGCAGAGCATGGGAAGCTAGAAAAGTCCTTGACTAGTACAAGCACTATCCAGCAACAACTAAAACATCTGTGTGTTATCAATATTGTTTTCATACTAAGTCCAAAGCAGAGCACTATGCCAGCTACAGTGAAGAAAATTAACTCTATTCCAGCTAAAACCATGACACCCCCTCATCCCAAAGGCCAGTAAGCTGGGGGTGTGCAAGAGGTTTGGAGGGGACATAGCCAGGACACCTGACCCAAACTGACCAAAGGGATGTTCCATACCATATGACATCTGCTCAAAAATAAAAGCTAAGAGAAAGGAGGAGGGGGGTGGGCATCCATTATTATGACATTTGTCTTCTGGAGCAACTACTATTTGTACTGAAGCTCTACTTCCCAGGAAGTGGCTGGACATTGCCTGCTGATGAGAAGTAGAGAATAAATCTTGTTTGTTTGTTTTCCTTTGCTTCTGAATACAGCCTTTGATTTTCCTTTGTTAAACTGCCTTTATCTTGACCCATGAGGGTTTTTTTTTTCACCTTATTTTCTCCCACCCTGTCCTGGTGATAGAGTGGCTTTTTGGGCACCTGGTGTCCAGCCAATGTCAACCCACCACAAAGCCTCATACACTATTATAGACCTATGGCTGGAATTAGTGAAAATCAGATTTAATCAGTTTGCCTTTTCTTAGAATGTCCTGAGTTGGAAGGGACCCACAAGGATCATCAAGTCCAACTCCTTTCCCTGCACAGGACAACCCCAAATTCACACTATATCTCTGAGTGCATTGTCCAAGTACTTCTTGAATAGCGTCAGGCTTGGTGCCGTGACTACCTCCCCGGGGAGCGTGTTCCAGTGCTCCTCCAACCAAAGTTGAACAACTTTGACATCTGCTTCCTTGTAATGGGAATTCACATCTGTTCGGTTGCATGTGACGTTTCTTGGACAGTCAAAAAAACCTTTCTTATAGAATGTAGCCATTTGAAGCTGAAAGTTCTAAAAGGTTAAGTAACTGTCGTGGTTTAGCCGGCAGCTCAGCCCCACACAGTCGCTCGCTCACTCCCCCACCGGTAGATGGGGGAGAGAATCAGAAGGGTAACGCTCGTGGGTTGGGATAAGAACAGTTTAATAATGAAAATTAAAAGAAACAACAACAGAAATGCAATGTAAAGGAGAACAACGAGAGGCGCAAAGCCCCGGGGGAGGGGGGAAGGGAGGGGAGAGGGGGAACGAACCGCCGAAACAAACCGCACACGACGCAGCCGCTCGCCGCCCGCCGACCCGACGCCGCGCCGCCCCCGCGCTGCCACTGCCCCCCCTCAATATACTGGTCATGGTGTCACATGGTATGGAATGAACCTACCATTGGCCAGTCGGGGTCAGCCGCCCCCACCATGGCCCTGCCCCTCCCAGCCCCCCCCACCACGCGGCAGAGCGCAGGAAGCTGGAAAGGTAGCCGACCCCCACAGTGAGGAGAATTAACCCCTTCTCAGCCAAAACCAGCACAGTAACATATTACAAACTTTTTTGACTCTTTTAGATAAGTAGTTACAGAGGGTATTTCAGCACATTGTAGTTGAAGGGTGAAGAACCTTTTCCTAATATCCAACCTAAACCTCCCCTGGCACATCTTCCTGCCCTTCCCTTGGGTCCTATCATTGGTCACCAGAGAGAAGAGATCATCACATGCCCCTCCTCCTCCCCTTGTGAGGAAGCTGTAGACTGCAATGAGGTCTCCCCTTAGTCTCCTCTTCTCCAGGCTGAACAAACCAAGTGACTTTAGCCACTCCTCATACGGTTTCTCCTCTAAACCCTTCACCAATGTTGTGGCAGTCCACTGGACACTCTCTAGTAGCTTTATATCCTTAATGTACTGTGGCACCCAAAACTGCACACAGTACTCAAGGTGAGGTCACAACAGCGCAGAGTAGAGCAGGACAATCACCTCCCTCGACCGGCTAGCAATACAGTGCTTGATGCACCCCAGGACTCGGTTGGCCCTCTTGGCTGCCAGGGCACACTGTTGGCTCATGTTCAACTTGCCATCGACCAGAACCCCCAGATCCCTCTCCGCAGAGCTGCTCTCCAGCCTCTCGTTCCCCAGTCTGTATGCACATTCAGGGTTGCTGTGCCCCAGGTGCAAAATCCGGCACTTGCCGTATTAAAATTCATACGGTTGGTGATTGCCCAGCTCTCTAATTTGTCTAGATGTCTCTGTGGGGCTTGTCTGCCCTTGAGAGTGTCAACAGCTCCTCCTAATTTTTTGTCATCAGCAAACTTAAATAGTATCCCTTCCAGTCCTGCATCCAAGTCATTTATGAAGAGATTAAAGAGTACCGGCCCCAAAATGGATCCCTGTGGAACCCCGCTAATGACTGGCCACCAGCCCGATATAACCCTTTGAGCCCAACCCATCAGCCAATTGCTCACCCATTGCATTACGTGTTTATCCAGCTGTATGCTGGACATTTTATCCAGGAGGATACTGTGAGAGACAGTATTGAAAGCTTTACTGAAATCCAAAAATATCACCTTGACTAGCTTTCCTTGGTCAACTAGGTGGGTAAGAAAGGAGGCCTAAGTAGTTATTTTTAAATTGGTATAATTGTAGAACAAGTAGTCAGGCAAGCAGGTGAGTCTATGTCGTGGTTTAGCCGGCGGCTCAGCCCCACACAGTTGCTCGCTCACTCCCCCACCAGTAGATGGGGGAGATAATCAGAAGGGTAATGCTCGTGGGTTGGGATAAGAACAGTTTAATAATTAAAATTAAAAGAAACAACAATAGAAATGCAATGTAAAGGAGAACAACGAGAGAACAAAGCCCCGGGGGAGGGGGGAAGGGAGGGGAGAGGGGGAACGAACCGCCGAAACAAACCGCACACAACGCAGTGGCAGTGATAAACCTGAGAAAATTCATAAGATAGCTTATGGACTGTAGCTGACTGTACTTGGCCCTTTTCCTGTTACAAACCTTTCAGTGGGTGATTACTTAGAGCTTTTGCATAATTCTTCTTGATAATTCAATAATTCTTGGACTTCTCTTCATTGTTTTACACATAATGTACTGAATTTTAAAGTAATTTTAACAAGATTAGATTCATGTTAGGTATGGTTGAGGCATCCAAAGGCCTAAAGTTAAATGTATTCATTTGGAGAATTGGAAGAAAGGCACAGCAACTCTAACTATAATCATGTTCTGAAATCTGTTGGAACAAGAGCTGAGAAATATCTACACAAGTAACTTCACCACCCTACCCCACCCTCAATCCTTCATAAACTGACAGTCCATGGGTTTGTAGAACCTCATTGGAGCATAGAAGTGATGGTAAGTGATACATATCTGTTTCTAGTTCTAAATTAGAACTCTTTTGTGATGATTTCAGGTGGTGTTAGAGCTGTGTTTAAAGAAGGTTGAAAGGCATGCATTTGTGTTATATAAATGAAGATCAAGCAACACACTCTCAAATTTGTTCTCTCCTCAGTTAAGAACTGTCAGATCCTAGGTAGATCCTAAATGCTGATACCAATGGCATGATGTTTAAAAAAGAAGGAAAGTGCCCCTTCCAATTTACATGTCACATGATAGTGACACCCCTGTTCTGTACTGGAAGATGATGGCATATTAATGGTATATTTGTCCTATCAAATTCTATTAATAGAATTTGTCTGATTATGAGATGAAAGCCTGTGGTATGCAGCCCATCTGGGGGAGAAAAAAAAAGAAAGAAGAAAGAAACCCAAACCTATCCCTTAACCCCAAACACTGCCTGCTTTGCTGGAAGAATTGGGTACCCAAGAGCTACATCCTAAACTAGGAAGTTGAGAACTGGAAAGAACTGATCAGCACATTGTAAAGCATATGTCTATATTTACATACACCTCTTCCTATTAGAGATGCTATGCTGTTTGCATTTCTGCGGTACTAATAAGGTCAGTTTGGATCATCTATGCAGTCTCCTAGATAGCTAATTATTTGTTTCATGAAGAAATTGTGTGTCCAAGATAATTAGTTTAGTTAAAAGTGATAAGGTGATGTCTGAGCCAGTAACACATCTGAACTGACTTCAATTTGACTCAACTTTCTTCTTGTAATTCAGGGCAAAATGAGCTTCATCTTTAAGACACATACTTATATATTTTTCAGGGTTTTCTACATGCAATGTCTGAACAGCTAAAACAGTTTCTGGATTGTATCTGAATATTTTTCCTTGTATTGGTTGTTAAATATTAGAAACTGGATGAAAGCATAATACAGTTATAAAAATATCTTGCACCTAAATCTTTTTAAATGCAGAGCTGTTACTTTAAATGCTGCTGTAACTGTACAGTAAAACTTCAGTAAAAATGTCCTTTTATATTAAAAGACTAGAATCCCACTAAAATTATACTTGGTGCGATAATGCCAATTAAAAAAAAATCTTAAGCCATGGAGTGACAAAATATATGTATTAAAATATGTAGATGCTACTAAAACCCAGATAATTTTGAGTTTTCTTGTTTGCGAGGGTTTTGTTTTTCTTTTTCCTGGAGTTTGCCATGTGTTTTGTAAATGTCAATTGAGAAATAAAGACCGTGTTCAGCTATATGTACTTTTTACCTGGAAGAGTAGTAGTCTGAGACAGGCAACCACAGGTTAACACAGTCAAAAGAAATATAAGCATAGTTGACAGGTCTTAGTGCTTTTGCAGGGAGGTTACCTGAAGCAAACAAAAAGGAGATGTTCGGCAGTGTTGCATCTGAACTCGCTCCTCTTTTCTTGCTTGTGCACTTTTAGTAGGCCTGGTACAAGCCATTCATTCATATAAAGCCTGCCAAGTCGTTCTTTTAGGATTCAACAACATTTTTTTTCTGAGGATAGATGTCTAAACTGAGTAGACATTTTTTTGATACAAATGAAGGTACTTGGATCAAGAACCTTTACTTAGGTGAGAGGGGCTGATTTGGGCTCCGAGCCTTGTTTCTAGAAAAGATGGAAACTGCCACTGTGTTCAATGCCAAAATAAAATACCTTTTTTGCTCTTCTAAAATGCAGGCTCCTCTGCATGCAACTGTTTGCCCCTTCTACTGTAGTATAGTCATGCTCTTTCTGTCCCTTCCTTCACTTTTGGCGAGATAGTTGCCTAGCTTTAATAGACTGAATTGAAGGCCATCCCATCCTGAAGCTTGGTGGTTATTGTAGTCCCCTAGAACATGAGGACTGTGGGGTTTGAATGTCCTAAGATAAGAACTGAGCTGAAGCTTCCCATCTCCACTTTTCTAGTCAACAAGCTGTTTTGCAAAAGTAGGCACGACTATCTTATAAGATTAGGGTTTACTTTTATTATATAATGGTTTTTGTATGTATGCCTTCATTATGGCTCTTTTTTTCCTCTTATTTTTTTATAAAAGCCTTTTCTGTTTTTTGTAAATTCAGAATGTTTTCCAGTGTCCATAATATTTTTTTTTAAGGCGGGGATTCTAGAAAAGCACATAGTTTTATGTAGCAAGGATATACCATAGTTTTCATATAAGGGCATTTTCAGCTTTTCAATGCTCTTTATACTTCTTGCCTATGTTAGCATGTGCTTGAATTATTTTAACTGTCTTTTATCATTGAGTTGTCTGTATTGATGTTCCAATTGCTTTACTCTGATCAGTTACAGGGAATTCCACTGCAGCTGAGAGAAATGGTTAAAGGTTTTTTTTTTCCCCAGTACCTATTACCTTGAATTTATGACTGAATTTATTCTGCCATAGAACTTTTTTCTGGCTACCATAATCCCTGAACTACAGATAAAAAAAGTTGTTCTCCAGTGTTAATTTTTTAAAATATAGCTATCCAGAAAGAAAAGGAAAGTCTGAAAAAAAAATATAGTTGTTAAATATCTGATTTACCAGGTAGATGTATAGGAGCAGAAAACATATGCAGAGACCTTCTAGAAAACACTATAATTCTGTTCACTAAAGTGGTAAGTAAATTTGCTATTTAGTTACTGAATAGTTTACCATTTTGCAGGTGCAGTCCTTGTTCAGATATATATGTTCCTTAAAGCCAATAGGTTTCAGATCTTTTAAAGTAATGGAAGGTACTGCAACTTCAAACTTCTTTGTTATGAAATATATTTTTTAAAAGTTTTTTTTTAAAGAAAAGGGGGTGTGTTTACTCATTCTGACATAAGTTGCAGGAGTGAAGAATGCATTTCCTTTGCTCAAACAAAAATTAAGTGCATTCCGTAAGTAAATTATTTAACTAGGATTTTGCTCAAAAAAGAATTCTGGAAGTTTTGCTAAAACATTGGTATCAGCGTTGATGAATAAAGAAGAGATAAATTTTTCATCCTGTCTTTTATAAGTAGTTAGATTGCTATTTCTAAGGCACTGTTAGTTCTATTGAATAACTGGCTACTTTTTATTGAAAGAAGATTAAAAAAAATACTCTACTCTGTGACTTTTGTATTATATAATGTATTTGGAGTTTTCAGCTAATTCTGTGCAACCATTAATTGCATCTATTATCAGAAGGTAATTTTAGTATTGTCACTTGCTCTCTTTTTAATAGATATAAAACTTACAGAATTCCCATTGTTTGTAGATTCTGTTTTGGGGCCATGGACCTTATTTAAATATTCAGCCTAATTATGAGAGGTAGGAGGCACCTGTCAGCTTCACCAAAATTGAACTGAAGATGCTTTGACCCAACATTATTAGTCTTTGTCATAGTACTTCTTACTTTGATCTAACAAGCAAACTATGGGAGGCATGTATACCTTTCTTTTCATAGACCAGAAAAAAAAAAAACCCACTTTATTTACAGATAATCTACCATCTGTAGAAATTCAGATGCAAGAATTTAGGTTTAGACATTTTTTCAGTAGTAGAGACCAAAGGAATTGACCAGTGCATTCTAGACCACTAGCTGGAAAAGCTCAGCTGAAGAAGCAAGTGCTTGTACTACACTGGGGGGAGAAAAAAAGAATGAAGAATTATTTCCCTCACACCTCTTTTACTTAAAATAATTCTAATAGGGGTGAATGAGGCCACACCTAGAATCTGAAACAGCACCTTCAATACTGTGTTCAGTTTTGAGCCCCTCAGTACAAGAAGGACATCGAGTTGCTGGAGCATGTCTTATGAGGAGTGGCTGAGGGAGCTGGGGTTGTTTAGTCTGGAGAAGAGGAGGCTGAGGGGAGACCTTATCGCTCTCTACAACTACCTGAAAGGAGGTTGTAGTGAGGTGGGTGTTGGTCTCGCCTCCCAAGTAACAAGTGATAGGATGAGAGGAAACGGCCTCAAGTTGTGTCAGGGGAGGTTTAGATTGGATATTAGGAAAAATTTCTTCACTGAAGGAGTGGTCAGGCATTGCAACAGGCTGCCCAGAGAGGTGTTGGAGTCTCCATCCCTGGAGGTGTTCAAAAAACTTGTAGAGGTGGCACTTCAGGGCGTGGTTTAGGAGACATGGTAGTGTTGGGCTGATGGTTGAACTTGATGATCTTAGAGGTCTTTTCCAACCTTAACGATTCTATGAATTATCTGCTAAAATGTGCAGGGTTTTAAATGTGGCTGATATGTTATATGTGTTGTGTTGCTAGCAAGCTGGTCTAGTTGAAAATGGATATTGTTCCTTGAACTTAAAAAAAAAAAGGTAATTTTGAGTATGAATCAGGAATTTCAGGGAGAAATAATGCTTCATTATTCACTGATACTGATCTCTTCCTAATTTCCTGTCCTTGTTCAGTTTTCTTTTATATAATTTTATAGAACTAGGTACTTGTTTTTAATAGTTTATTAAAACATTTAATATAAGACTTGCACAAGACGTAATTATATTTCTTTTTCTTGGTCTTCTACTTCCTTAATTTCTAGCTTTTGGACTTCCTGGATCAACATCCTTTTTTCATTTACCCCTTTGATTCAGAGATCATTGGAGTTTGCTATAAGATGTTTTCACAGAGGCTGGTGAAGTTGTATTTGAGTGGTTTATTGTACAGTGCCTGAATCTTATTAAGATGATTGCAAAAAAATATGATTACAAGCCATCCAAAAATATTGAAGGTAATGCTGCTATTTAATAAAAACATTCTTATATCTTGAGTAACATTTTGCTAGTTACCAAGAGGTAAACTCCTTTAAGACATTCTTTTGAAGCACTTAATGCTTCAATAGTTAGTAATGTATGCTTCTGTCTATATTGATAATTCTTTTTCTGATAGTTAAAGTATTAATATATATGGCCATTGACTTGTTAAAGTAATTTTAAATCCATGAGGAGTACGAATATCTTTTTGTTGATTTAGTTTTCACTGAACTAATTTTAAAATGTATTGAGGTATGGAATTTGACTAATTTTTACCAAATAGTTTGATGTATCTTTCCCTTGAGAAAAGTTTGATAAAATGCTAGGAGTTTGTTGTAATTAACTAATACTAACACTCTGAAATACAGAAACACAGTGAATTTGACATGCAGTTGACTATAAAGCAGTTTATGTGTTCTGTTTCTCTAGGACTGTGTTTCATTCTGAATCTTCATAAACTTCTGTACATATGGATGTGGTAGGTTGACCCTGGCTGTGATGTAACCCCTCCTTGGAAAGAACAGGTACTGTATATGTTTAATTAGCATGAATCTAGACTCCTTCAATATTTAACCTAAGCTTAGGGATGGGATATCTTGACCATCAGTGATTGTGGGGGATGAATTTGCAAGTAACTTAGCACTGTTTGACACATCCTTGAACTGAAGCAATGCGGCAGTAAAAGACAGAGACAGGAACGTGGGAAATGCCAAGAAGAATTTAAGCAAAAACAAATGAAGTAGCGCAAATAGAACAGCCTATTAGAATGTAGCATAAGGTGTGTGTTTAAAGCTAGCTGACAAATAACAGAAATTGTTTGTGTGCATGATCGCGTGAGGAATGTGTCGAAAAGATATATAAGCAATGAAAAGCTGAGACTAAAGGTCTTCTGCAGAACATCTGTCAGGAGTCTGTGACATTCATCCCTGCAAGTGATTATCCATTTAGTCAAGGACAAGCGTTCCTTTTAGAAGAAAATTATGGAAAGTTGGCAAGAGAAAATAGCCTTAAATTGTCCATGCGTAACACGCGACAATATATGGATAAAAAGGGTTAGGGTACTTCATCTGTAAAGACCACCAAGACCCCTGAAGAAAGGAAAGCATGTGCAGAAGAACCTGAAGTGGAGCCAAGAGGAATGACTTAATGCCATTACGCAACCTATGTAGATTAGAATGAATATTCATTAGATAGATAGAATATGTATGGACTTATTGTATAAATACAATGAGGTAGCTGACTTCGGTGTGCTTGATTTATGGAGAACCACTGAGTACCCAGGCTTGCGCAACCGTGAAATAAATTAGCAATGTCTCTCCTGAGTGTGTGATTATTGACTCATTGCACACTGGTGGACGAATCTGCTTTTCGGACACCAGCTGGACACCAGGTGCCCACCAAGCTGCACTATCGCTCCCCCTCTTCAGCTGGACAGGGGAGAGAAAATATGACAATAAGCTCGTGGGTCGAGATAAGGATAGGGAGAGATCACTCACCAGTTACTCTCACAGGCAAAACAGACTCGACTTGGGGAAATTAGTTTAATTTATACCTAATCAAATCAGAGTAGGATAATGAGAAATAAAATCAAATCATAAAACATCTTCCCCCCACCCCTCCCTTCTTCTTGGGCTCAACTTCACTCCCAATTTTCTCCACCTCCTCCTCCCCCTGAGTGGTGCAGGGGGATGGGGAATGCGGTTTATGGTCAATTTATCACACGTCGTCTCTGCTTCTCCTTCCTCCTCATGCTCTTCCCCTGCTCCAGCGTGGGGTCCCACCCACAGGAGACAGTCCTCCACGAACTTCTCCAATGTGTGTCCTTCCCATGGGCTGTAGTTCTTCACGAACTGCTTCCATATGGGTCTTTACATGAGGTGCAGTCCTTCAGGAACAGACTGCTCCAGTGTGGGTCCCCCACAGGCTCACAAGTCCTGCCAGCAAGCCTGCTCCAGCAAAGGCTTCCCATAGGTTCACAGCCTCCTTTGGGTGCATCCTCTTGCTCCAGTGTGGGGTCCTCCAGGGGCTGCAGGGGGACAGCCTGCCTCACCATAGTCTTCACCAGGGGCTGCAGGGGAATCTCTGCTCCAGTGCCTGGAGCACCTCCTCCCCCTCCTCCTTCTTCACCAACCTTGGTGTCTGCAGGGTTGTTTCTCCCACTTATTTTCACTCCTCTCTTCTGGCTGCTGTTGCACAGCAGTTCTCCCCCCCCCCCCCCCCCCCAAATATGTTACCACAGAGGTACTACCACCATTGCTGATTGGCTCGTCCTTGGCCAGCAGAGGGTCTTCATTGGAGTCAGCTGGCACTGGCTCTGTTGGACACGAGGGAAGCTTCTAGCAGCTTCTGACAGAAGCCACCCTTGTAGCCCCCCTGCTACCTAGACCTTGCCACACAAACATGGGACAATGGATAATGAAAAATAGCTTTCCTTAGAATTGAACTATATATTTTTTAAAAAGTTAACTCCTACATCAGTTTGAAATTTGCCAATGAATAGACAACAATTAGCGTTCTCTTTCTAAATTTGGGGGGGGGGGTGTGGTGTTTCATGAACATACTAGTATGTTTCAGAAAGATTGCACAAACCTAGCATTTAAAGTCAAAATATTCATAAAATCATTTAAGGTTGGCAAAGACCTCTAAGATCATCGAGTACAACCATTAACCTAACAGTACCAAGTCCACCACTAAACCATGTCCCTAAGCGCCATGTCTACACATCTTTTAAATCCCTCCAGGGATGGTGGCTCAAACACTTCCCTGGGCAGCCTGTTCCAATGCTTGACAACCCTTTCAGTGAAGAAATTTTTCCTAATATCCAATCTAAACCTCTTCTAGCACAACTTGAGGCTGTTTTCTCACTTCCTGTTGCTTGTTACTTGGGAGAAGAGACCAACACCCACCTCACTACAACTTCCTTTCATAGAATCATAGAATCATTAAGGTTGGAAAAGACCCTTAAGATCATCGAGTCCAACCGCTAACCTATCACTGCCAAGTCCACCACTAATCCATATCCTCAAGCACCACATCTACCCTTCTTTTAAATACCTCCAGGGATGGAGACTCCACCACCTCCCTGGGCAGCCTGTTCCAATGCCTGACAACCCTTTTGGTGAAGAAGTTTTCCCTAATATCCAACCTAAACTTCCCCTGGCGCAGCTTGAGGCCATTTCCTCTCGTCCTATCGCTTGTTACTAGGGAGAAGAGACCGACCCCTGCCTCGCTACAGCCTCCTTTCAGGTAGTTGTAGAGAGCAATAAGGTCTCCCCTCAGCCTCCTCTTCTCCAGGCTAAACAACCCCAGTTCCCTCAGCCGCTCCTCATGAGACGTGTGCTCTAGACCATTCACCAACTTCATTGCTCTTCTTTGGACATGCAAAGTATAACACTGATGTATTTCAGTGTTATTCCATAATTTTATAATACATTAATGTCCTAAATCCACTGATAATTAACAGAAATTTCTACTTGCAAAAGTGTTTAGTTGTGTTTGAGTTTTTGAAGTAGAAATGTAGTCACTTGACAAAAAGAATACAGCATGTTCTAATAAAAGTGTAGCACTTGACTTTCTAAGAACTGGGTGATTAAAAAATTAAAATACAGAGAAAATAATTTATTTTTCTTAATTTCTGACTGACATAGAGTGTTTGTGTTGTTTGTATAGCATATAGTATTTGTTTTTACTGCTACATTCTTTAAACAATATTAACTCCTAAAAAAAAAAAAGTTATTTTTAAGATTATATTTGGAGAAATTTTCTGAATAAGTATAAATGAAACTTTCTTTGAGTGCTGTGTGCTTATTAATTGCCTTCCTCAGTAATGCTAAATTAAAAAAACCACCAAAAGCAGCAGCTAAAAGTTTTTCTTTTTGTCTCCACAGTACTGAAAAGCATTATAAATACTTCAGGAAGCTCTATGAACCCTTCAGTCCAATTTTGCTGTTAAAGAACTCTCTGAAAGTAAATAAAATTAAACTTTCTTAAAAATACATTTGAAATTGTGTTATGAAAGTTTGCCATGAAAAGGTATTTTTTTCTCTGAGGATTTCTTATCTATTGATTTCTTTCTAGTTTTACTAGACTACTGTTTGATCATTAAGCCTTTTAATTTTATTTTGAATTTTCCTATATTTTGTTTCAGATAGCAGTCCTGAAACTCTTGAAGCACATAAGCACATAAGATAAAGACAGTGTTTTTCTCTAATGGAGATATGTAGGAGATTAGTTACTCACTATTTCCTGCTGACAGAGGAAGAATTAACAATGTGGGAAGAGGACCCAGAAAGCTTCAGTAGAGAAATGTGTTGTATGGTTGACTGCAGTTTGTTTAGATATTGGCATAAAAGGTTTCATATCCACATTGCCTCTACAAATTGCCCATGTGATATTGGCTGTTTTATTTTTTACACTTTTGTTACATGGACAAATATTTCTGTCGTGGTTTAGCCGGCAGCTCAGCCCCACACAGTCGCTCGCTCACTCCCCCACCGGTAGATGGGGAAGAGAATCAGAAGGGTAACGCTCGCGGGTTGGGATAAGAACAGTTTAATAATGAAAATTAAAAGAAACAACAACAGAAATGCAATGTAAAGGAGAACAACGAGAGGCGCAAAGCCCCGGGGGAGGGGGGAAGGGAGAGGGGGAACGAACCGCCGAAACAAACAACACACACCACAGCCACCCACCAACCCAACACCACGCCACTCCCAAGCTGCCAACTGCTCCCCCTTCATATACTGGTCATGGTGTCACATGGTATGGAATGAACATGCCATTGGCCAGTTGGGGTCAGCCGCCCCCGCCATGGCCCTGCCCCTCCCAGCCCCCCCCTCCCCGCCACTCGGCAGAGCTCGGGAAGCAGGAAAGGTAGCCGACCCCCACAGTGAGGAGAATTAACCCCTTCTCAGCCAAAACCAGCACAATTTCCTCCGGCGATTATTCTCATAACAAGGGATTTCTCAGTAGCTTGTGATATTCCCATGTCTAAATACTAAATTTTATTTGAACCATAGTTGAAAAAATACTTTTCCTTTGTGAAATAATAGCTGTAGAAGAGACAGGAGGAAATTCTTGGAAGTACAGTCTCAGAATAAGTGTTTCAATTTGAAATAAAACCATTTGACATTTCTGGATGCATTTCTTGATAGTCTTGTACCCAAGAGGGATGATATCTGGTAGAAAGATAAGCTTTTAAAAATATATTTTGTTAGAGAAATTTTATTAGAATTAATATAAATGAACTTCGTTCATTGATCAATGTTCAAACATTTTGAAATACGCTGGAAACTATGCACCTCATGTTCTAGGAGGGAGGGAAAAGGAATTTGCTTCAGTGTTTGTATCATGTAGTATCTGATGGTTATTAAACCCAGTAGAAGTTTTTTCTTCTTTAAACTGATAATTGATATTATCGCTAATGACTTTGTTAGTAGACATGATGAAGAAAATTTGATGCATCTATATTAGCATTTTAGTTCAAATAAAAAGTATGCTGTTGTAGTGAATCTCCCAATTATCCCTGCTATGGTTTGCTTTGCAAAAAGATCTAAAAGCTTATTTGCTGGGTTTCTTTCAGATTAAAACTAAAAAAACCCAACCCTGCGCATCTAGTGTGTTCCAAGTGTAAATGAACTTTCAGTCCAGATGAATGAACTAGGGCTAATCCAAAAGGAAACTGTGAGATACCTATGTTGTTCTTGTACCACAGACCTTGCTAATATAGATACAGAAATGAAAATCTTGCTAGAGTTAAGCATACTGTATAATATGAAATGGTAGTTCATATAATACTGAGACTAACTTTGCTGCAGTATATTGCATTTTAAATTATGGCCTTTGGTGCTAGGTATGTAGCACTTACAAATTTTAACATAAAATACATTTTAATTGCCTTTATTTTGATAGATTCTGAAACAGATTTTTAAAAAAAATTCAGCCATGCACAGAAGTTCTTTTTATTGATATTTTCCATTAATATAATCAGACTCTTACCCTTGTGCTTTTAGAAATGGTTCACAGTATACAAGGTAAGTTGTTTAAAAAATAAAGGAACTGTAAAATGTAGCATTATGACATTTGCTTTTGTCAACTGTTAAACAATTTTACCTTGTGATATCTAATTTTATATAGTGCATTCACTCTATTTTTGAAAGGATGTGTTAATATTTTGAAATTATTTCTAAACCTATCATAAGGAGAATGCAATGTGTATAGGAAGAGGGAATCCTAATGATTCTTTTCCTTTTGTCATAACTGTCTTAAATGACTGACAAAAACTGGGGCGGTTCTACTTTCATGAGGTTTCAGGCTTTGATGATAATGGTTGACAAGCTTAATAAATTCTGTAGGTTGTTTTTTACCAGGAACTCCCTGTTCAAATGTTTCAAGGCACTTTATGGTAATTCTGCCAAGTTTCTGCAAAAATCCTGAGGAATAAAAACCCTTTAAACAGAAAGATCAAGTTATGCTGACATTTTGGAGAGTCTAGAGGACTTTCCACACCTGAAGAATGTACTTTAAAAGTTTAGTGTTTTTCTGTATGAAGACTGAAGTCTTCATAGACTGAAGAATGATTCAGGTTTTCTTTGCCCCCAAAATGAGTTTTACAGTGGCCATGGAAGATAATGAGTGGTAGCTGCCACTTTGTTTTCCCTGTCATTTCAGTTTAGGTTGTTTCCCCAGGTGGTATTGTACCTGACTTATAATATTTTTATATTTTAACTTATCAGAATGGAACAGTTATGGAACAGAATGTTCTATTAAATAGAAAAAAAATATTTGTTTTCTGAGGGTGGTTTCTGTTTTCACATCCAGAATCTCTTCATAAAAATACTTTGTGTATATAAGTTTCAGGATGGCTTTCTGTGCTGTGATACTGTGAATGGTAAAAGATTCCTTTCAAAAGGATTGTCACTTAGTTTGTTTTTCAAGAATTATGGAAAATAATACTTCCATGGTAAAAGGTACACATACACGCTTTTTTTTTTCTCCTGAAGTCTCTAGTAGCCATTTCTGGATATTTTCAATTTGAGAGTTATTGTTGAAGTACTACATCGGAGTTGGATTTTCTGATGGAACCGAAGACGGAGGGTGCGGAAGCCGGCTGTAGGTGAGTGCTGTCCCGGCACTCGGGAAGATGCTAGCACAAGAGATTAGATCTCGCCCTGATCAGGCGGGCGGCCGGGGAGGAGATGGGGTCCACCATGACAAAAGAAGAGTCAGCAGTGGTTAAGCTCCTCCAACATATCCTCTCAATGAGAGGGCTGAGTTATGACTCGTCTACCCTGAAGGCTTTGCTGCTTTGGGCAAAGGGAAAGGACTTGATCCCCACAGCTGGAGCTGCCTTTGATGTCTCAACATGGGAATAAATAGGGGCAGAGCTGTGGGAAGAAATAAGTAAAGGATCCAAGGAGGCGAGCAAATTCTCCACTGTGTGGAGGTTGATTAATGAAACATTGAAAAGCATGAGGGCTGAACGGCAAGCCATGGCGTCTGCATTTGCGGCTTTGACTCCAGCCGACGGGTCCACCTCTGCAACCAGCATGCTGTTCTCGGGTCCAATGATCCCTGCCGCAACCCCGGCTCACGCTGCGGGTGGGGGTCCGAATCCCAGCGGGAACTGCAGCCACAGCCCACACCACCGCACATGTACCGGCACCAGAGGAAAAAGCTGCAGAAGATTTTCTACCACCACCAGATGCACCACAGTCAGACAGCCCTCGGATTTATGACGATGCCGATCCACCATCCCGACCCTCTTCACCGGCGTCGACCACTTCTCTTTACCCTCCCTTGCCACTTTCTTCTCCACTGTCACGTTGCAAGGAGGAGGAGAGAGCAAACAGTTTGGGAGATGCACAATTGTGGGAATTGGTAAAAAGGCTGGAAACTTTAGAGGCTCGCCTAGGGGCGCCGCCAGAAAAGTCACCAGCCCCTCTGTCTGTGCCATGCCCCGGACCATCAGGGTCTAACCCATTCGTCCCAAATGAAACACCGGGTGGGACCAGTGCTCTTGTACCAATGCCAGCGCCACCAGCGTCGGCGGTATTTGGGCAAGGGTTGTTGGCGGGGGGGCGATGGAAAGGGGTGATTTGAGATGCCATGATAGAAGGGCAGTTTTTGCCAATGGCATTTCCAGTTGTAGTAGATAATAATGGGAGAGGGGTGTGGGAAGCGTTGGATTGGAAAATGTTGGAGGTGGCCAAAAATGCTGTCACTCAATATGGGTTAAAATCACCATATACTCAGTCTGTGTTACAACACAGTTATTAACTCCTTATGACTCTAGGATGATTGTCCGGATGCTGTTGCCACCCTCACAGAAGCTACAATTTTTCCAACATTGGCAGACTGCCTGCGATAGGGCAGCTTCAATACCTCGACAGCAGGGTGATCCTCTGTTTGGGGTACAGGCTCAGATGCTAATAGGAGCAGGGCCTTTTACGTGACCTGATTGGCAGGCACAATTTGCTACCGAGGTGTTGCAATTGAGCCAAGAGTTAGTTTATAGAGCTATTACTAACGTGCATGATAAGAAGACCGGACCTGCCTTTACTGCAGTAAAGCAGGGACCCACAGAGTCGTATGGAAAGTTTATCGATCGCTTGCATGCTGCAATTATGGCTCACCCAGATATGGACGAGAGCATGAAAGCAAAATTCCTAGATATGCTTGCTTTTGATAATACTAATGAAAAGACTAAAAGAGCACTCAGCGTGTTGCCGAGGGGATCCAACACAGGACAGTTGTTGGAGGCCGCTGAGTGAATGTTAGAACAAGAAAAGGCTACCATTATGGCCGCAGCTGTGAGTGCAGCAGTTAAGCCATTGGTCTCAAAAAACCAGGGAGGAAAACGGGACAAGAAGTGCTTTAATTGTGGAAAGCTAGGTCATGTTAGGAAAGAATGCAGGAGTCTAGTTAGCACTGAGGGGGCAAGGAAACAAGTGGTGTACAAATTGCAAGAAAGGCAACCATGACACTCAGGAATGTCGGAGATCGGGAAACAAGGTGCAGAGCGCGCCGCACCCACGCATGATGACACAAGTGCAGGGTGCTTAGACCGCTGCACCGCCGCCGCCACAATCGGCAGCGCCGGAGTGGACCTGGCAACAACAGTAGACATGACTTTAACAACATCAGGGGTTCAATTAATTGATTCAGACCAACAGGGACCATTAGGGCATGGGCTAAGTGCATTGCTTATAGGCTGTTCCTCAATGTCTCGAAAAGGTATATTTATAGTACCAGGGCTCATTGATGCAGATTACTGTGGAACCATAAAAATTATGATATACACCCTAATGCCACTGCTCACCATACCAGCACAATCAAAAATAGCTCAATTAATACCATTTCACGCATGTGTTCCTAAGGCACAATCGGTCATACGTGGCCATAGGGGTTTTGGGTCCACCGGTGTGCCAAATGTGTTATTAGCGATCGATATCGCTAATCGCTAATATCGGGAAAACCAGAAGAAAAGGTGACAATTACGCACCAAAATGGGCAATCCTGGGTGCTGTCGATGCTAATTGACACAGGGGCAGATGTAACCATCATTCCCGCAACAAAGTGGCCCTACAACTGGCCATTGGTACCGGCAGCTACCAATGTAGTGGGGGTTGGAGGTGCACAATGCACAATGATCAGTAAATCTCCAGTGTCATTTAGCTTTGAAGACGGTACGACAGTTACCACAAGGCTGTATGTAATGCACCTGCCTGTAGCTCTTGTAGGTCGAGACATATTGTCCCAAATGGGAGCCCAGCTTGTAACCCAGCATTTTTAGGAGCGGCCATGGTTAAGCAGCCCATTTTAAAACTCACCTGGACCACGACAACACCAGTGTGGGTAGACCAGTAGCCGCTAAAACAGGAGAGGCTGCAAATTTTACAAGACACAGTAAACGAACAATTAGAAGCAGGTCATAACATGCCTTCTACAAGCCCTTGGAACGCTCCCGTTTTTACCATTCCGAAAAAATCCGGCAGATGGCGACTACTGCACGATTTACGAGCAGTAAACACTGTTATGCAGGACATGGGGTCACTACAGCCAGGATTACCTTCCCCTGTAATGATCCCTGAGAACTGGGATTTGCTTATCATTGATTTAAAAGATTGTTTCTTTACTATTCCCTTGCATCCAGACGATGCAGAGAAATTTGCATTTATGGTACCGACAATTAACAAACAAGAGCCGGCGAAAAGGTATCAATGGGTGGTGTTACCTCAGGGCATGAAGAACTCACCTACATTGTGTCAAAATTTTGTAGCATGGGCTCTACAGCCATTCCGAAAGCAACAGCCATCCTTACTAATTTTTCACTATATGGATGGCATATTGATTGCCGGTGAAAAGATGGATTCGGAAGGAATATTACAAAAGTTAGTAGAAACCTTAGAGCCAAAAGGGCTTAAAATAGCCCTGGAAAAGGTGCAGTGCCAAGGTCCATGGCAGTATTTGGGCTGGACCATTACCGGAAGTACAGTCCGACCACAGAAAATTGAACTTAAAAAGGACATTAAGACCCTCTCAGATGTTCAAAAATTGATGGGAGACATTCAGTGGGTAAGAGCTGTTAGTGGAATCACTAATGATGATTTAGCTCCTTTAATGCCCCTGTTAGGAACCACGACCAAAGCCAACGAGCGACAAAGCCTATCAGTAGAACAGAAACAGGTGTTAGAACAGATTGTGGAAAAAATTCTAACAGCTACTGTACAGAGACAAATTACTACTTTGCCTTTGCAGTTTTTGATTGTTAATTCGTCATCCAAACGAAAGCATTTAGTAGGACTCATAATGCAATTAGATGAACGGCACATCAACATTCTGGAATGGGTATTCTTATCTTATCAACCCAAAAATACAGTTTGTACATGGGTCGAGCTGTTAGCCAACATAATTATTAAAGGCAGAAGAAGGATTTGGGAGTTATCAGGACAAGAGCCCGCAGCGATGTTTATACCTATAGCACAGGGCTATTTGGATTGGCTCTTAGTGACCTCAGAGACAATCCAAATCGCTCTTGCCGAGTATCCAGGTACGGTTACTAATAATTATCCATCAGCAAAAATTTTATCACTATTGCAAAACCAGGAATTTGAGGAAATCCCTCGCAGGTCAGAAGTACCAGTGGAAGGACTCACAGTATTCACCGATGCTGGAAGAAAATCAAAACAAGCTGCTATTGCTTGGCACAGCAACAACCAGTGGCATCATCAGCTTCTTACAGGGCATGCCACAGACTCTTTGCAGACACTCGAACTGAGAGCAGTCTTGTGAGTTTTTCAACACTGGCCTGATGACCCTTTAAATGTAGTCTCAGACTCACTTTATGTGGTGGGAACAGTACAGCGCTTGGAACGCGCCATGATCAAAACTCTAAAAAATAACACCTTGTATGTGTTATTGATGCAGTTTTTGTTTTTGTTGAATCAACGCAGAAAACCCTATTTTGTGACACAAGTTTGCAGCCATCAGTTTAATCAAGGCTTGTCTATCAGAAACAACATAGCAGACAAACTAGTCGCTACTGCTTGGAAAAATCACAATGTCAACCTGTTTGAGCAGGCCCGTTTGTCTCATGAATTTTTACATCAATCTGCAAAGGCATTAGCGAAACAGTTTAACTTAAAGCTGTCAGATGCCCGAGGCATCATGCAATCGTGTCCGGCTTGCCAAAAACTGAGATTTGGTCTAGGTCTTGGGGTAAATCCTCGGGGCTTAGGAGCCTTGCAGTTATGGCAAACGGACGTTACTCATATTACAGAATTCGGACGTCAAAAGTATGTGTATGTCAGCACTGATACTTATTCACATGCGTTGTGGGCCACTGCTCAAACAGGAGAATCAGCCAAACATGTTGTGAAGCATATGCATGCGGCCATTGCTGCTTTAGGAACTCCTCAGGAAATAAAAACGGATAATGGCCCTGCATATATTTCACAAACATTCGAACGCTTTTGCTAATTGTGGGGCATTCGCAGAGTAACTGGCATACCCCACTCCCCTACAGGACAGGCCATTGTGGAACGTGCGCATGCTACCTTGAAATCGCTGTTGCAAAAACAAAAAGGGGGAGAACTGGCTCCTTCTGAATGTCTTGCAAAAGCGATTTACATTCTAAACTATTTGAGGCTAACAGGAGACCGTGACTCTCCTCCAATTGTAATTCACCATCAGTCATTGCAATCTGGACTACAAAAAGCTGACTCGGTAAAAGTACAGTATCGAGATTTAAAAACTGGGGAATGGAAGGGTCCTGCAGAAGTAAAAATGACTGGTCGAGGTTATGTTTGTGCTTTGACAGACGAAGGTCCATGGTGGGTGCCTAGCCGCTGGGTGAAACCACGGAGAGAAGATCCGGGACAGCAACGGTCGTTGCCCTGATGCACTTCCTCCTATCATTCCTCTCCATTGTTGATCTTGGCCACTTGTGGATTTTGGTGCAACCACATCAAAATGTCTGGGTGACGCTTGCAAATAAAACGGGACAGAGTTCGTTGTGTCTAGCTGCGGCAAATGCAGGCAACCCATTTACGACATGCCTGGTAGGGATTCCGATAGGTGATCAGGAGTGGGAGCGCCTTGCCAAACAGAGTCTTCCCGTCCCAGGTTTAGTGAATGATTCAAAGGCAGCAGTTGATAATTGGGATGGCTGGATCCCATACTTACCAATAACTCCAATTCAATTTACCAACAACTAGATTGACTTAAGAAACTAACCAATGAGTTAAAAACTAGCTCTCTAGGCCTTGATTCATGGTTAACTGGGTTAGGTATCTCAGGATGGGTAAGAGATTTAATTACCCACGGGCTTGTGTTATTATTAGGATTATTATTAACTGTGCTAATATTAGGATATGCCTTTAAGTGTTTCATGAAAGCAGTAGAGCACATGATGACTGGAGTCTGGATTGCTCAAAAACAAAAAGGGGGATTTGTGGGATATCTGGAAAGCCAAGGACACGTAGTGAACAATCCAGACTCAGACTGTGTGGACTTAATCTGCCTGTAAACAAGGAGGCCTCAAGAACGTCGCAAAGGTCGACTGCGGTTTTAAAGGCATAAAGCAAGCAGGAAAAAGGGGAAGTAACCACCAACTGGCAGAACTAAAAGCAGGATATGGGCAGATCAGGCTGTGCACGTGGATTAAGAGTATAAACGAATCAGAATATAGCTAACAGCGTGTGGCCAAACGCAGCTGACCAATTCACAACAGACTTGTGCGTGATAAGGTGGTTAAAAAGCTATATTAACCGTGCTGTGTCTGCAATAAACCGACATCTGCTTGATCGTGTGCTGTGTCCATGACTTCCGCGCCAGCATTCATATGCTTGACTTACTAAAAATTACATTAAAAATTTGCAAGATTTATCATAGAATCATAGAATGGTATGGGTTGGAAGGAAGATCATCTAGTTCTAACTCCCCTGCCATGGGCACGGACACCTTCTGCTAGACCAGGTTGCTCAAAGCCCCATCCAACCTGTCCTTGAACACTTCCAGGGAGGGGGCATCCACAGCTTCTCTGGGCAACCTGTTCCATTGCCTCACCACCCTCATAGTAATTTCTTCCTAATATCTAATCTAAATCTACCCTCTTTCAGTTTAAAGCCATTACCTCTTGTCCTACCACCACATGCCCTTGTAAAAAGTCCCTCTCCATCTTTCCTGTAAGCCCCCTTTAAGTATTGGAAGGCCACTATAAGGTCTCCCCGGAGCCTTCTCTTCTCCAGGCTAAACAACCCCAACTCTCTCAGCCTGTCCTCATAGGAGAGGTGCTTCAGTCCCCTCATCATCTTTGTGGCCCTCCTCTGGACCCACTTGAGCAGGTCCATGCTCTTCTTATGTTGGGGGCCCCAGAGCTGAACACAGTACTCCAGGTGGGGTCTCATGAGAGCAGAGTAGAGGGGCAGAATCTCCTCCCTCGACCTGCTGGCCATGCTTCTTGATGCAGCCCAGGATACAGTTGGCTTTCTGGGCTGCAAGTGCACATTGCAGGGTCATGTTGAGCCTCTCATCCACCAACACACCCAAGTCCTTCTGCTCAAATCTGCTCTCAACCCATTTTTCACCCAGCCTGTATCCATGTTTAGGATTGCCCCGACCCATGTGCAGGACCTTGCACTTGGCCTTGTTGAGATTCACATGGGCCCCTCTCTAGCCTGTCAAGGTCCCTCTGGATGGCATCCCTTCCCTCCAACATGTTGACCGCACCACACAGCTTGGTGTCATCGGCAAACTTGCTGAGGATGCACTCAATCCCATTGTCCATGTCACCAACAAAGATGTTAAAGGGTGCCAGTCCCAATACTGACCCCTGAGGAATGCCACTCGTCTCCACCTGGGCATTGAGTTGTTGACTGCAACTGTTTGAGTGCGACCATCCAGCCAATTCTTTACCCACCGAATGGTCAATCTATCAAATCCACGTCTCTCCATTTTAGAGACAAGGATGTTGTGCGGGACAGCATCAAATGCTTTGCACAGGTCCAGGTAGATGACATCAGTTGCTCTTCCCTTATCCACCAATGCTGTAACCCCATCATAGAAGGCCACCAAATTTGTCAGGCATGATTTGCCTTTAGTGAAGCCATATTGGCTGTCTCCAATCACCTCCTCATTTTTGATGCGCCTTAGCATAGTTTCCAGGAGGATCTGCTCCATGATCTTACCAGGCACAGAGGTGAGATCGCCCAGCCTGTAGTTCCCCAGGTCTTCCTTTTCCCCCTTTTTAAAAATGGGGGTTATTTTTAAGACATTTGAAAAATATGACATAAATCCTATTTGTCCATGCACTTGATGTCCATCTTAACTTTTAGAAATGCTTATGTAAACATATGGTGCTTTTTTCAGCATTTTTGTGAAATAAACCCTTAGACAATCTCCTTTACTGTTCTGTCCTTTCCCCTCTGCAAATAAATGAACTGCAGTGCTTTGATGGAGATAGTCTGACCATTTTACAAATAAGGAGGTTTTATGGCAAAAGAATTGTATAAGGCCTCTGATGGAAGCATTCCTGAAGTTAGAATGATGCAGGGATGAATGTCACGGACTCCTGACAGATGTTCCACAGAAGACCTTTATTGCCAGCTTTTCACTGCTTATCTACCTTTTCAACACATTCTCCATGCGATCACGCACACAAACAATTTCTGTTATTCGTCTGCTACCTCTAAGCACGCGTCTTATGCTGCATTCTAATAGGCTGTTCTATTATCTCTAGCTCTAAGCTTACTTAATTCTTTCTTGGCATTCCCACGCTCTTGTCTCTGTCTTTTACTGCCGCGCTGCTTCAGCTCAAGGATGTGTCAAACAGCGCTAAGTTACTTGCAAATTCATCTCCCACAGAATGAGATCTTCATTTTTTTCTTATGGCTTAACTATTTTCAAGACTTTCTATTTTTCTTCTGTAATACCTTACTTTTACTAAAATTTCTTCCACAGTTCCCTTCACCATGGTCTTTCTTCAGAGTATACACTTTAGGTTTTTTTCTTTATTATGCTCAGGTTATCAAAAATGTTTTTTGAAACTTAAATTAGTCTGATTATTTAGAATTAAAAATTAAACAGTCAAGCAAACAATAAGCCTAGCTATTGTTTTTCCCCAGTGTATAATGCGGTTGGATTGGCTGCTTATGAACTATTTGATAGGGTGGATTTGGATCAGTAGTTTAAAAATCAAGTATTAGCAGAACTACAGGTAAACACCTTGGTTTGTTATGTCTTCATCATTTAAATATGAACTGTTGATACAAATCTGGTAAGATATAATCTCTAATAATTACAGACTTGAAAAACTCAATATTTAAATGCATCCACTAAATGTGCAGAGGTACGAAATACATATAGATAACTGATAGAGTGTCCTGGTTTTGGCTGGCATAGAGTTAATTTTCTTCATAGCAGCTAGAATGGGGCTATGTTTTGGATTTGTGCTAAAACCAGTGGTGATAATGTGGAGGTGTTTTAGTTGTTGCTAAATAGTGCTTACACTGGTCAAGGACTTTTTCAGTTTCCCATGCTCTGCCAGGTGCACAAGAACCTGGGAGGGGACACAGCTGGGACAGCTGACCCCAACTGGCCAATGGGATATTCCGTACCATATGATGTCATGCTCAGTATATAAAGCTGGGGGAAGAAGAAGGAAGGGGGGACATGGACATGGACATTGGGGGTGATGGTGTTTGTTTTCCCAAGTAACTGTTATGCTTGATGGAGCCCTGCTTTCCTGGAGATGGCTGAACACCTGCCTGCCCATGGGAAGTAGTGAATAATTTCCTTGTTTTGCTTTGCTTCCACACACAGCTTTTGCTTTACCTATTAAACTGTCTTTATCTCAACCCAGGAGTTGCCTCACTTTTACTCTTCTGATTCTCTCCCCCATCCCACTGTGGGGGAGTGAGTGAGCAGCTGTGTGCTGCTTAGTTGCTGACTGGGGCTAAACCACGACATAGAGTCTCAGAAGTGAGTGTTTATGACAGTGGCAATTTCTGTTTATGTTTAAATTACTGTGTGGTGGCTTCTTCCAGGATTCTGTTACATTAGAGAGATTTTTATTATATTATAAATCTGTCCTCTTGCATATATTTGTGTTGATTAAACTTACTCAGGACAACCACCTTTGCTCATTTGAATAAAGATACTTAGGCTTCCTGAGTCCCCAGAGCCCTTTAGGCAGCAAAGTTGCATCATCACAATTTCTTGAATAAATAGAAGGCAACATCTTGTGAAAGTCATGCTTCATCAATATTTTATAGGAAATGGGTTGTTCGTGCTTCACAACACTGGAATGTTATTCCTCATTAGCTTTGTGTTCCAGTCTAATGAACTGCTGTATACATGCTGCTTTCACAACTTTCATGTTCTCTGAATGTGTGCTTTCTTAATTATCTTACTCTTATGGGAATGTTTAATAAATTTAATGTAAAGAAGCCTCAATAACTTCAGTTTAAATCACTGTCTTGATGGCTTATAAGGCAGAAGTTGACCAAATGAAAAATAAATTAGGATAACAAGGCAAAATAATTTGTTACTTAAAATTCTATGAATAGGGTTCATCTTGCCTAACTATATGTCTGCAAGTTAAACATTTCAATCTGAGCTATGCTTCCTGGTCAGCTTTTATAATCAGTGGAGAAAATTAGCAGCTCTACGGATTGCTTTTCACAATCTTTGTTAGGCAATTCAGCTCACTGTTATTCTGGTTCTTATTTTTTACTACTGACTCTAAAGCTGTTTGGTTTATGCCCTTGTGGCACTGGTGCAAGATTAGGTAATGTCAGTTCTTTCTGAGAACAGTTTTAGACTGATTACAGAAACTGCTAGAGCATTTCATGTAATATAGTAGCTAAGTCTGCATTTTTAAATTGTATCTGCCTTCAAATTTTAAGCACAAAAGTAATGTCAAGGAAATTGCTGGAAAGTATGGTAAAAGCAGTAAGATGCCATGATGGCAGTAATGTAAGATTTATTTTTAGTTTCTTTAATTGGTGTGCTGTGTGCAGAATAAACTGTATCTCTAATGAAACTTTCAAGATTCAGTCATTTAGGAAGAGAGTTGGTTTTCTCAGATATAAGTTGGTGTTTCCTGAGCCGCCTTAGTGAATAATTTTGATGAAAATAATTTCTGCTGAAAATAATAATAATGGTAAAAGAATATACAAAGTAAGTGATGCACAATGCAATTGCTCATCCCCTAACAACTGGGGCCCAGCCAGTTCCCAAGCTGTGGTCCCTGCACCCCAGCCAACTCCCCCCAATTTATGTACTGAGCATGACATCACATGGTATGGAATAGCCCTTTGGCCAGTTTGGGCCAGTTGTGTTAGCAACATTATTCTCATAATAAATCCAAAACATGGCACTGTACCA
Source organism: Phalacrocorax aristotelis (assembly GCF_949628215.1). Taxonomy (NCBI): domain Eukaryota; kingdom Metazoa; phylum Chordata; class Aves; order Suliformes; family Phalacrocoracidae; genus Phalacrocorax; species Phalacrocorax aristotelis. Next base: position 23,163,687 of record NC_134310.1, read on the forward strand.
GCTACTAGCAAGAAAATTAGCTCTATTCCAGCCAAAACCAGGACAGTACCCATCCCGTATTCTATACCATCTATGTCAGGCCCAGGTCCCACACTTTCTAATACATACCAATTAATCACCACCACTTTTCCTGTCTTTTGAGATATATATATACACACAGATATCATTCCCTTGGTCTATGGGCCATCCTTCTAAAATGTTTAATGAGTTGATTTAGTCCATGAATCTGGGCTCCATCTGTCTTAACAGCCCTTCAGGGCAGGAGAGACAGTGTGTGGTGTTGGATTGTTGCATGCTGAAGCCAGATCTGGTTCAATTATTACTGTGCTTGTCTGGTTCTATCATCACTGCACTTTGCTCAGTTTCATCCAAGTTCATTCTTCATTAATCTGGGTGATTCTTACTATAATACTGTTGATATGGCATATAGCCACCATGGAAGTGATTTGATAGCAATTAACATCATACAATCTAGTTCACAGGATATTCTCAGCCAAAATCAAATCCCCTTCAGGTACACATCGGACTTCCCCATCTTCCTGCATCACCCACCAAGTGCACCCAGGAAAAATTCCTTGACTAGTGTAAGCACCACTTAGCAACAACTAAAACATCTCTGCCTTATCAACACTGTTTTTAGCACAAATCCAAAACATAGCCCCATACTAGCTACTACAAAGACAATTAACTGCATCCCAGCCTAAACCAAGACAGTATCCACCCCTTATTCCATACCATTTACATCATGCTCAGGTCCCACACTATCCAATACAACCTCATTAACCACCCCACCCCCATGTTTTGATATAATACACAGATATCATTCCCTTATTCTACGGAAAACCCCTGTAAAATGTCTTTTAAATGTCCACAAATGCCCACAAAATGTCCACTGAGTTCATTCAGTCCATGACTTTGGGCTCCATCTGTTATGGTGGTCATTCAGGACAGGAGAGGTGGTGTGTTGCATGGAGTTACTGGGCACCAAAGCCAGGCTAGGTAGGTCACTGCTGCACTTGGATTGCTTCTTGTAAGGCTTGTTCTCCATTAGTTTGGGCGGTTCCTGCTGTAGTAATTCCTACAAAATGCAACTCAAACCACAGGTTACAACAATTTAAAGGTAGAACCGTTACAGTCTCCACCCCTGGTCCTTTTGGAACAGACTATTGGGTTTAACATTGCAATGAATTCCTTCCCTTGCCCCTGCTCTGGCTTGGACTTATCCACAGACTACAGTCCCTTAGGGTTGTACCTGCTCCAAGTGGAGCCTTATCTAGGAGCCATGGTCTCTCCAGGGGTATACCTGCTGCAGCATAGACTTATCCACAGCCACAGTCGCTTTGAGGTGCACCTGTTCCAGCATGGCCTTCTGCATGGGCCACAATGTCTTCAAAGATATACATGCTCCAGTGTGGCCTTACCCACAGCCACAGTCCCTGTAGAAGTAAACCTGCTCTGTTGTGGGCTTATCCATGGACATATGCTTTGAGGTTCTCCAGCATGACCTCATGCACAGCTACTGATGCTTCTAGGTGTACCCGCTGCAGCACGGACTTATCTACAGCCACAGATGCTTTGCGGTGTACCTTCTCCAGCGTAGACTTATTCTTGGGCCACAATTCCCTCAGAGGTATACCTGCTGCGGCACAGACATAACCAAGGCCACAGACGTTTTGAGATATCCCTGCTCTGGCATGGGCTTATCCACAGCCACAGATGCTTTGGGGTGTCCTGCTCCCACATGGACTCATCCACAGGTCACAGTCTCTTTGACTCGAGTTTACACTGGAGTTCCAGCTTGTCCAGTACAGCAGCACAGAAACAGCAGCTGGGCCCTGGCCATCTGCCAGCCCAGGCATCTGGCCATTGCTGTTATCAAAATGTTCCCAGGCAAGGCAGAATAAAGCGATAAGCAGTAAGGCAGTACAGCAAGCAGCAAAAGCAAAAAGCAGCCACTAACGAGCACTAGACTTTAACATACAATAAGGCAAGCAAGCCCCATAGCAAGCACAGAAGCCTGCCAATTAATAGCTAAACAGCAATAACAGCTATAAATTCCATCTAGCACATTCCAAACAAAACTGTCATTATCTCAAACCCTCCGAGCCCCATGTTAGGTGCCAAATAGGACTGTGGTGGTTTAGCCCCAGTCAGCAACCAAGCACTATGCAGCCGCTCGCTCACTCCCCCGTGGTGGGACGGGGGAGAGAATCAGAAGAGTAAAAGTGAGGCAACTCCTGGGTTGAGATAAAGACAGTTTAATAGGTAAAGCAAAAGCTGTGCGTGGAAGCAAAGCAAAACAAGGAAATTATTCACTACTTCCCATGGGCAGGCAGGTGTTCAGCCATCTCCAGGAAAGCAGGGCTCCATCATGCGTAGCGGTTACTTGGGAAGACAAATGCCATCACTCCAAACATCCCCCCCCCTTCCTTCTTCTTCCCCCAGCTTTATATACTGAGCATGACATCATATGGTACGGAATATCCCATTGGCCAGTTTGGGTCAGCTGTCCCAGCTGTGTCCCCTCCCAGGTTCTTGTGCACCTGGCAGAGCATGGGAAACTGAAAAAGTCCTTGACCAGTGTAAGCGCTACTTAGCAACAACTAAAACATCTCCGCATTATCACCACTGTTTTTAGCACAAATCCAAAACTTAGCCCCATTCTAGCTGCTATGAAGAAAATTAGCTCTATCTCAGCCGAAACCAGGCCAATCCAATCCTTCACTTTCATAAACTACAGAGGCTAATTTTCTTAGTTGTTTTATTTTCTTTTCTAGTAACTGTGAATTATCTGAAAGATTAAAGCAACACATCCCTTTATATTCCTCACAGTCATGATTGTGACTTAAGAGTAAATAGTCAATAGCTGCCCAGTTTTCCAAGGTGGCTTCTCAGATTTGGGTCATTTCAATACCAAAGGCTGCCAAGGCCTTTGAAGTAAAATTTATATCTTTTACCAGCACACAGATAGTTCTTTTTAGAATATGGTAATTCATAGCTACCCCGGCTCCAGGGGTGAGAATGGCAGCTGCCGTGATTTCACTATGACCATATAAAATGATTTGTGAATCACAGTCACTAGGTAGCTGATAAACATTTCTTCTTTTTCTTGATTCATGTTGTAAATCTTTCTTATTTAAAAGTAAGGGGCCCAATCTTTCTATAGAGCAAGGGCCTCCAATTATATTTTCTGGAGTTCTAGGGAAGTGGGAACTCCTATCAGGCATGAACTATACATCTTTCCTACTGAATTCCCAGATTCAGTACAAAAGAAGGATCTATTGGTTACCTCTCAGGCTAGTATTTCCCATATATTTTTATTTCTGTCCCATTGTGGTAGCATAATCTGTGAATCACTTGTTCACATCCAAGTTATCAGAACACCCACAACAATCAACCATTTCATTATTAGCTTCACAAATAATTATCCAATATTGTACAAAAATATTTTTCCTGGATACAATCTTATTCAAATAATTCAATACTGGATATGACTTAACTTTAATTTCAAGGGTCTCTTTGGTGTGGAAGTCTATGGAGGTGAAGATTTTTATTTTTTTTTATTCTAGTATAATGGATCCAGGACTCAATTCCCTGGAGCTTCACTGCAGTATTTGTAGTCAGCAGCACCTGATAAGGTCCTTTCCACTTCTCTGCGAGTGGTTTGCCTTTACACATCTGTAGATATACTGAGTCTCCGGGCTTGTAGGGGTGCACTAGTGAATCCAAAGGCACAGGAACTTTAGACAGAATATACCTATGGAGAGAGTTAATAACCTTGCCCAGAGAAATTAAGTATTCCCTTAGAATCTGATCTCTGTTCAGGTGCATCTGACTGTCTTTCCCTGTTAAGTTTACAACGTAAGGTCTCCCATATACTATCTCAAATGGGCTTTTTCTTGCGTTCATGGTGTTATTCTGATTCTAAGTAATGTCAAGGAAAAAAACTTGGTCCATTTCATCTGAGTTTCTTGACATAATTTTCTAATTTGTTGTTTAATTGTTTGATTCATCCTTTCTACTTTCCCACTAGATTGTGGTCTCTACAGAGTGTGCAAATCCCATTTAATCTGCAAATATTTTGAAACTTCTCGGATAATTTCTGCTGCAAATGGGGTCCTCTGTCTAATGAAAATCCCTCAGGGACTCCATATCTGGGTATTATTTGTTTTAAAAGCACTTTTACTACCTCTCTGGCTTTGTTGGTGTGACACGAGAAAGCCTCTGGCCAGCCTGAAAAGGTATCAACAATTACTAATAAATACTTACATCCTTTACACTTCGGTAATTCTGAAAAATAAATTTGCCAATAACTCCCAGGTACAGAGCCTCTTGTCATGTTTCCTGGTAAGGGTGTCTCTTGAATTTTTTTATTATTCCTTAAGTCTCACATCCCTTTGTAATACCTTTGTTGATTTTTAGCATATTAATGCCTATTGCATATGTTTTTGTCATTTCTAATGCACAGAGATTCTTTAATCCATCTCTCAGTGCAGCAGATTGAATAATGTGAAATGGAGGAATACATTAATTCTCTGAGGATGGATGCATTTCTGCAGCAACACTGCTTAAAATGACAGCTGAATCTGATATAATTTCATATTGGGACTATGGTCAAAGTCAAAACATATCTGTTTCAAGAAGCATCACATTTAATGTGTCTGTGCTGAGCTTGTAAAGGTAATGGCAAAAAGCAAGTTACAGGAACCAGAATCATTCCTCTGATCCCCAACAAAACCCACAGGAGGCTATGAAATTAATTTAAAAAAAAAATTATGTGTTTGATTCAGGAAAACCCAGCAAGAGCATTGATGCATTATTGGTTTCTAAAGGTAATCAGTTGAAGGTGATACCTTTTTAGAAAAAATGCTTTTACTGAACATTTACCTTTATGCACAGATGAGTGACTGAAATTCTATGGTTTCCAGGACATCTGTCTTATCTGTTTTTCCCTTCTGGCCTGAAATAACTTCTTGCAGTTCTGCTACTCGTATTTTAATACCTTTATATCAGTTATCACAGAATGGAAAGTTATGGAAAGCTTGGTAGCATTTCATGTTTATATGACCATTTCTTTACAATTGTCTACTGCATCAGTATATGAAACAAAATATATCAGTAAGAAAAAAAGCTGCAGACCTCTAAGGGGAATGCAGTAACTTCAAGAAAAAAGTGTAATACTAGCAATAAGCTACTAAAGCTAGTATATAGATGTATTGGCATCTTTTGAAGAGGATATTGGATGGATAGCTGAAAGTTCATCTCTTTTCAAGTCAATATATGTGAATATTCCAAATAAGCGATAGCAAGACATGACTTGTCCAAGCACCAAGATATGAAAATACTCATGCATTCAAAGCTATCCAATGGCCATGCTGAGTAACAGAAGCATTAATGCTCTTTCTAATGGGAGGGAAAAGAAGAGAAACTGCTAAAACTCCCCAGGACTTTTCATACTGGGTTTGTTCAGCCTTGAGAAAAGGAGGCTCAGAGGGGATCTCATCACCATGTACCAGTGCTTAAGGCATAGCTACAAACAAGATGGAGATTCCCTTTTTACACGGAGTCACATGGAGAGGACAAGGGGGAATGGACACAAATTGCTCTTGGGGAGATTCCGATTGGACATCAGAGGGAAATTTTTCACACTGAGGCCAGTCAACCATTGGAATAATCTCCCCAGGGAAGCAGTTGACTCGGCCACGTTGGACACCTTTAATTGTCATCTGGACAGGGTGCTGGGCCATCTTGTTTAGACTGTGGTCTTCCCAGAAAGGTTGGACTAGATGATCCCTGAGGTCCCTTCCAACCTGTGATTCTGTGATTCTGTGATTCTGTGAGATGTTATAATGGAAAACAGTAAGGAACTTTATTTAAAACTTATATGAAAATATTTTCCCGTTGGGTCTCCATGATATTTTTATTGGAATATTAATTCAAGGTGGTACAGCAGAAGTCCACTTACTTTACCAAGAGTAGTCTGTCTCCCAACCTGTTTTTAAGAAAGTTTAGCAAGCCCTTTGAGGTGTTTTGGTGTTCTGTCTTCAGACAAGGAGGGCTGTTGGCTTTCTGTGCTAGTATCAAACTCCATGTGAAACTGAAACCTTTGATTTTGCTGTGAATTGTGTTTACAGTTGTTCTGGTGTGATTTTTATTTTCTAAACAGTGTTTCAGGTACTGCCTGAGGACATGTCTTTTTTTGTCCCTCTTTCTTCAAACTGCTACTGTATACCATACTGTAACATCTGTGTATATCTGTCTCTTAAATGGATATCACAGAATCACAGAATGGTAGGGGTTGGAAGGGACCTCTCGAGATCGTCTTGTCCAACCCCACTGCTTGAGCAGGGACACCTAGAGCAAGGGGCACAGGAATGCATCCAGGTGGGTTTTGAATGTCTCCAGGGAAGGAGACTCCACAACCTCCCTGGGCAGCCTGTTCCACTGCTCTGCCACCCTCACAGTAAAGAAGTTTTTTCTCATATTGAGGTGGAATTTCCTGTGTTCCAACTTGTGCCCACTGCCCCTTGTCCTGTCATTGCTTTCTTTACTGACCTGAAGCTCAGTGTGTTTCAGTCCAAAAGCTCAATGCCATTTGATGTGGCACTTGGGTCAGAAGAACAGAACTGCAATCTTTCTTTCACACTTTCTACTCAGCATTTACTGACTCAAATGTGAGAGAGATCATTCATCAGTAGTTGTAGGTCTCTTAAGTACGCGTTTCATTTCTTCTGTCTGTAATAGCTTCTTAGCCCACTATTGCATCCAAAACATTTTTGTTTCTTTTTTATTATTATTTATTTTATTTATTAACATTGGCTTTTGAGGTCACAGGATTTCTTGTGCTTCCATTTGAGAACATGAGAGACGTTATCATCCCTCTTTTGTTTTTGTCTCTAGCAGGGAAACAGAAACTGAATGGTACTGAATCTAAGATAACTTTTTTGTATTTGTAGGCATCTGGCACTTAAATGCTGTGTGAGGAAAGCTGTGTGAGGAAAAAGACTTCTGGAAGTGAATCATTTTAATTATATTTCATTGTGATGATGACAATTTGAATTGTGATTTTTTTTCTTTTTTATCCAGAGCTGAGTTCAAAAAAAACCTCAAAAATTGCTTTAAGATCATCAATGTTTATATTTTCTTATTATAATCTGAATTTTTACAGGTATGTTACCATTATATAACGAACCTTAGTTCCCTACTGGCAAACTGTTTTTCTGGTTTGGAATTATTTTCCCACTCATATTGGGAAACATCTTACACACAGTCAGTCATGGTTTTAGCTGGGATAGAGTTATTTTTCTTCACTGCAGCTGGCATAGTGCTGTGCTTTGGACTTAGTATGAAAACAATGTTGGTAACACACAGATGTTTTGGTTGTTGCTGGGTAGTGCTTATACTAGTCAAGGCCTTTTCTAGCTTCCCATGCTCTGCCGGGTGCACAAGAATCCAGGAGGGGAGGGGGCACAGCCAAGAGAGTGGATTCAAACTGGCCAAAGGGATATTCCATATCATGTAATGTCATGCCCAGTATGTTAACTGGGAGGAGCAGCCCGGGGGAGAGAGGCAGCAATCGCGACTCGGGGACTGGCAGCATCGGTCGTTGGGTGGTGAGCAGTTATATTGTTTGTGTTTCTGTTTTTTTCCTTTTCCCTTTCCCTTTTTATTATATTATCATTATTGTTATTATCATAATCAATATTATTCTCCTAATTTTTTTTAATTATTAAACTGTTCTTATCTCAACCCACAAGTTTGGGGTTTTTTTGTGCTTTTGCTCTTCCGATTCTCTCCCCTGTCCCACAGGGCTGGGGGGAGTGAGTGAGTGGCTCTGTGGTGTCTAGTTGCTGACTGAGGCTGAACCATGACATACTCTTACTCATTTATTTGTACACATGCATATTGTTCTGATGTTAGCTCTTTATGGCACATGGTGGACACTCAGCCAAATCATATTTGAGAAAGATTATTACTTAGAATTAATGTTTTGTGGATTGATTTAGTACTTTGTTACCTGAAAAGGTCCTATGCAGTGTAGTAATACTTACTGTTAATTATCCTGCCATATTAAAATTATGATCATAACTTCTAGCAGGAAATGAACTAGAGATATTATGCCTTGTTGTCAAACCTTCTTAATTAGAAAACTCATTGATTAGTTGTTTAAAAAACATGGCAACTTAAAAAAACCAAAACCCCCCCAAACCAAAGTGAGCAGTGATAAAGGCATCGTATTGGCCTCATGTGATGGCAGCCAGGAGACGAACCACCTCAAGGTTTTGCATGGCTATAGTGGGTCCTCGTACACCCCTCTGGGGAAACCTGTATGCTCAAGCACCTTTCTGAAATGCCTGTACACCAATGCATGCAGCATGGGGAATAAACAGGAGGAACTAGAGGTCTGTGTGCGGTCACAGGGCCATGATCTGGCTGCAATCACAGAGACATGGTGGGATAGCTCGCATGACTGGAATGTGGTCATGGCTGGCTACAGGCTTTTCAGGAAAGGCAGACCAGCAAGGTGAGGTGGGGGAGTTGCTCTTTATGTGAGGGAGCAACTGGAATGCATTGAGCTCTGCCTTGGAGTGGAAGGAGAACAAGTTGAGAGCTTGTGGGTAAAAATTATGGGGCAGGCAAATATGGGCGACACTGTTGAGGGCATTTGCTGCAGGCCACCTGATCAAGAAGAGGAAGTTGATGAAGCCTTCTACAGACAGCTGGAAGTAGCCTCACAATCGCAGGCCCTGGTTCTCGTGGGGAAATTCAACCACCCTGATATTTGCTGGAAAAGCAACATGGCGAGCCATGCACAATCCAGAAGGTTCCTGCAGAGCATCAAGGATAACTTTTTGATGCAGGTGGCGGAGGAGCCAACGAGGCAAGATGTGCTGCTCGACCTTATACTAACAAACAAGGAAGGGCTGACTGAGGATGTGGGAGTTGGGGGTAGCCTTGGCTGCAGTGACCATGAGATGGTGGAGTTCAGGATCCTGCGTGGCAGAAGCAGGGTGACAAGTAGGATTACAACCTTGGACTTCAAGAGGGCCAACTTTGGCCTCTTCAAAGACCTGCTTGGAGGAATGCCATGGGCTAGACCTCTGGCAGTCAGGGGGGTCCAAGAGAGCTGGACAGTATTCAAGGACCACTTCCTCCGAGCTCAAGATCGGTGCATCCCTAGGAGGAAGAAGTCAGGCAGTGGAACCAGGAGACCTGCATGGATGACCAAAGAGCTTCTAGGAAAACTCAAATGGAAGAGGGAGATTCACAGTATGTGGAAAAAGGGACTGCCCACTTGGGAAGAATATAGGGATGTTGTCAGGGTATGCAGAGATGCGACGGGGAAGGCCAAGGCCCAGTTGGAATTAAACCTGGCAAGGCATGTCAAGGATAACAAGAAGGGCTTCTTTAAATCCATCAGCAGTAAAAGGAAGACTGGGGATACAGTGGGCCCACTGCTGAACAAGGATGGGGCCCTGGTGACGCAGGATGCAGAGAAGGCAGAGTTACTGAACGCCATCTTTGCTTCAGTCTTTACTGCTAAGGCTGGCCCTCAGGCATTTCAGCCCCCAGAGAAGAGAGGAAAATTCTGAAGAAAGGAAGACTTACCATCGGTTGAGAAAGACTGGGTCAGAGATCACCTATGCAAACTGGATCCTCGCAAATCCATGGGCCCTGATGGGATGCACCTTCAAGTGCTGAGGGAGCTGGCGGATGTTCTTGCTGAGCCACTCTCCATCATCTTTGAGAGTTCATGGAAGACAGGAGAGGTGCCCGAGGACTGGAGGGTAGCCAGTGTCACTCCAATCTTCAAAAAGGGCAAGAAGGAGGACCTGGGAAACTATAGGCCAGTCAGCCTCACCTCCATCCCTGTAAAGGTGATGGAGCAGTTCATCCTGGAGGTCATCTCCAGGCATGTAGAGGACAAGAAGGTTATCAGAAGTAGTCAACATGGATTCACCAAGGGGAGATCATGCTTGACCAACCTGATAGCCTTCTATGATGGTGTGACTGGCTGGGTTGATGAAGTGAGAGCAGTGGATGTTGTTTACCTCGACTTCAGCAAGGCATTTGACACTGTCTCCCATAGCATCCTCACAGGCAAGCTAAGGAAGTGTGGGTTGGATGAGTGGACAGTGAGGTGGATAGAGAACTGGCTCAACAACAGGTCTCAGAGGGTCATGATCCAATGGAGCAGAGTCTGTCTGGAGGCCTGTCACTACTGGTGCTCCCCAGGGGTCTGTGCTGGGTCCAGTCCTGTTCAACATATTCATCAATGACCTGGATGGAGGGATAGAGTGTAACCTCAGCAAGTTTGCTGATGATGCAAAGCTGGGAGGAGTGGCTGATACACCAGAAGGCTGTGCTGCCATCCAGCGAGACCTGGACAGGTTGGAGAGCTGGGCTGAGGGGAACCTCATGAAATTCAACAAGAGCAAGTGTGGGATCCTGCACCTGGGGTGGAAAAACCTCATGCACCGGTACATGTTGGGGGCTGACCTACTGGAAAGCAGCTCTGTTAAGAAGGACCTGGGAGTGCTGGTGGACAGCAAGATGACCCTGATGGTCCTGATGTGCCCTTGTGGCCAAGAAGGCCAACAGTATCCTGGGATGCATTAAAGGGAGCGTTTCCAGAAGATCGAGAGAGGTTATCCTCCCCCTCTACTCTGCCCCAGTGGGACCACATTTGGAGTACTGTGTCCAGTTTTGGGCCCCCCAGTTTAAGAAGGATGTGGAACTGCTTGAGCAAGTCCAGCGGAGAGCTACCAAGGTGTATAGGGGACTGGAGCATGTCCCTTATGAGGAAAGGCTGAGAGACTTGAGTTTGTTCAGCTCAGTTGAGGGGGGATTTCATAAATACCTATAAATATCTAAAGGGTGGGTGTCAGGATGATGGGATTATTCTCTTTTCAATAGTGTGCAATGACAGGACAAGGGGAAATGGGCACAAGTTGGAACATAGGAAGTTCCACCTAAACATGAGGAAAAAAAACTTCTTTACTGTGAGGGTGACAGAGCAGTGGAACAGGCTGCCCAGAGAGGTTGTGGAGTCTCCTTCCCTGGAGACATTCAAAACCCACCTGGATGTGTTTCTGTGCCCCTTGCTCTAGGTGTCCCTACTCAATCAGTGGGGTTGATCTCGAGAGGTCCCTTCCAACCCCTACCATTCTGTGATTCTGTAACAGGACTCATTTCCGAAAAGATCTCATAGATACTTGGGCCAAAGAGCATGGCACTGAGTGGGTATATCACATCCCCTATCATGCACCAGTCTCTGGGAAAATTGAAAGATACAATGGACTATTAAAGACTACACTGAGAGCAACGGAGTTGGAACATTCAAACACTGGGACACACATTTAGCAAAAGCCACCTGGTTAGTCAACACGAGGGAATCTACCAGTCGAGCTGGACCTGCCCAGTCAGAAATCCTACATACTGTGGAAGGGGATAGAGTCCCTGTAGTGCACGTAAAAAATATGCTGGGGAAAACAGTCTGAGTTATACCTGCCTCAGGCAAAGGCAAACCCATTCATGGGGTTGCTTTTGCTCAAGGACCTGGTTGCACTTGGTGGGTGATGCAGGAGGATGGAGGAGTGTGCCTCAAGGCGATTTGATTTTGGGTGAAAACAGTCAATGAACTGTATGGTATGCTGTTATTTGCTATATAATGTTGTATGTCATCACTCCTATGGTTGCTATATGCCATATCAATGGTATCATGGTGGGAATCTCCCAAATTAATAAAAAATGAACTTTAATTGAACAAGGACTAACAGTGCAGCGGTGATGGAATGAGGACTGATTTCAGCATGCAACAATCCAACACCACACAGCCCACCTCTCTGAAAGAATCATAGAAGAGATGGAACCCAAAGTCATGGAGTATATAAACTCAATGGACGTTTCATGGACATTTTACAGGGGTGGTCCATAGACTAGGGGAATGATAAATGAAATCTGTATATTCTGTTAAAGGATGAGAAGGCAGGTAGGGGTTACTGAAATTTTATTGGATAGTATGGGACCTGAGCATGATGTAAATGATATGGAATAAGGGGTGGATACTGTCATGGTTTTATCTGGGATAGAGTTAATTTTCTTCACTCTAGCTGGCATAGTGCTCTGCTTTGGACTTAGTATGAAAACAATGTTGATAACACACAGATGTTTTAGTTGTTGCTGGGTATTCCTTATACTAGTCAAGGCCTTTTCGAGCTTCCCATGCTCTGCCAGGTGCACAAGAAACTGGGAGGGGAGGGGGCACAGCTGAGAGAGCAGATTCAAACTGGCCAAAGGGATATTCCATATCATGTAATGTCATGCCTAGTATGTTAACTGGGAGGAGCTGGCCGGGGGAGGGAGGCAGCAATCGCAGCTCGGGGACCAGCAGCATCGGTTGGTGGGTGGTGAGCAGTTGTATCATTTATGTTTCTGTTTCTTTCCTTTTTTTTCCTTTTCCATTTTATTATATTATCATTATTGTTATTATTATCATAATTATTACTATTCTTACTGTAATTATTAGACTGTTTTTATCTCAACCCACAAGTTTTCTTGTTTTTTTTCTTTTGCTCTTCCAATTCTTTCCCCCATCCCACAGGGCTGGGGGGAGTGAGTGAGTGGCTCTGTGGTATTTAGTTGCCGACTGAGGCTGAACCACAGCAAGCCGTATAAAGCCATTCAGTTTGCATGGCATTGAAGGGTGAAAGTTTCTTTCCTTGTCTCATCTTGATGGGTCTTATACTAGAGATAATGGTCTAATCATTCTCCTGTGAGAACTCTCTCAGTTTCTAGGAGTAGTGAATTCAGTGTACTCTGTTTTCACTGATGAGGTTACTGAGGTTCTTTTACTACAAGTGTTTTATTATGTCTTTAAGTGAAATTTAGTATGTTTCTTATCCTCAGGTATAATACAGTTTTCAAACAGGTAAAGAGAAGTCTTGTTGTTGTTGTTGTTATTACCACCAGTGGAGGTAAAACAGTAAATTCACATGCTTTATATGTGTTAGATTGTTATGTGAAGACTGTTTGAATAATTCAGTGTTCTGAATTTGTGCTTTGTGAATTAAATGAATTTCTAACTTCTAGGTTACAATTAATGGTGAGCAGGCTTCAGGGCCTGGAAGCACTGCTATAGAAGCTTTGAAAAAAAAAATATAAATCAACCAACCTGTTGCTGCTACTGTCACGTATACGTAACTCTATGGTGTCTTTCCCAAATTGAATAATGTATTGAATTGGTAGAAAAATTAAAGTAAGTTATCTTCTAAATATGCTGAAGTACTCATAAATGAAGAGGAACATTTTGTTTCCCATTGACGTTGAATAAAATTCTTGGTAACATGATTGAAATATGGGTTGATTGGATGGATAACATCACTCAGCCAGAAAGAAGAAAACTTTCTGCTTTGGCATTGCTTCCACTTCTGCCATCATTGAATAGGTGAGCAAATTTAAAATGCCTTAAATAAGAATGGTATAAAGGCCCTTAATATCATTTTTAAGGTCTTTCACAATTCTACAGATAAATATTCAAATATAAGTAGTTTTGCCTTTTTTTTGCCAAAAGAAACTTAAAAAGGTAGAATTTTCATGCTACATTATATTAACTTTTTATTTGGCTTCATAGTAATATAGTAAACTTTCTTCTATTATTTAATGGAAAATGTCATTTAGTAAAAGTGAGGAAAGCACTGCATATTTTATTGTCTTTTCTCATGTTAATATTGAACTAGCTGCTTCTCTCATTTGTGATTAAGTAGTTACTTTAGTTGGCTTCTTAGTATTTTGGTGTCTCTTCCAAGGGACAATGTTTATTCAGTCTTCTTTCATGTTGAGGGTAGATCTTGAACTTTCATCCTTTTTTTTCCCCTTTCTGACATTCAGTGGAAGAGTTTCTGTGAAAGGCTGTGAAAACAGTTTGTGCACTGTAGAGTTCTTACAGCAATCAGTTTATACTGTTGTTCTTTCTCTAGTCATTGGTTGTAGTTTAGCCCTAGTCAGCAACTAGACACCACAGAGCCGCTCACTCACTCTCTCCACCCCTGTGGGATGGGGGAAAGAATCGGAAGAGCAAAAGAAAAAAAAAGAAAACTTGTGGGTTGAGATAAGAACAGTCTAATAATTAGAATAAAATAATAATGACAATAATATTATTACTATAATAACAATAATGATAATATAATAAAAAAGAAAAGGTGAAAAACCAATGATACAACCACTCACCACCCACCGACAGATGCTGCCGGTCCCCGAGCTGCAATTGCTGCCTCCCTCCCCCAGCCAGCTCCTCCCAGTTAACATACTAGGCATGACATTACATGATATGGAATATCCCTTTGGCCAGTTTGAATCTGCTCTCTCAGCTGTGTCCCCTCCCCTCACAGCTTCTTGTGCACCTGGTAGAGCATGGGAAGCTCAAAAAGGCCTTGACTAGTATAAGGAATACCCAGCAACAACTAAAACATCTGTGTGTTATCAACATTTTTTTCATACTAAGTCCAAAGCACGGCACTATGCCAGCTGCAGTGAAGAAAATTAACTCTATCCCAGCTAAAACCATGACATCATTGTCATTGGTGGATAAACACACAAAAGGAAAGTTTTTAATGAGAATGTTGAATAGCATTACACTGACTTTTAACTTGTCGCTACTAGAATTCATGTATAACACATGTTTAGGTCAGAGTTCAGTCCGTACTTACCTTCAGATTATTCTTGTCTGCTTTGAAAGTCAGGAAGACAATACTGCATGAGTTTACATTTAGTTTGCTGGATTTCCTGAAAAATCTTAAGTATTTTCTAATGGTAATTTAGATGTTGCTTATAAATCCTAAAGCTATGTTAGTATTTGTAAAGCTGTAGAACATGTAGTCACTACCAAAAAAAATTAGGTAACTCTTACATGTATAACTTAAAGAGGTTTCATTGCTTTCAGAACAGCATCTTTCCTTTTTTTGTCCCAGATCATCAGGACAAATATCTAGTCAAAGGTGAACCAAGCAGCTGCTTTATGAGAAAGCTTTTAGTTTTTCAGTAAATGTAACAATGTTATAATGCTTATGAGTATATTCAAAAGGGTCTTAAAGCGGTGTTATCTAAAATTGAAGGTGCAGAACTACATGTCTGTCTTCCTGTGACGTTTCTTTTAAAGAGAGGAAGGAAACTTGCTTTAAATAATTGTTTTATTTTGAACTACCTTCAGCTGCTCCAAAATTCCTGCTGCAAGAACCAATTATTTCTGGCAGTCCTTAACACAATAAAACCTTCTGCAAATGACAGCTTTATCTTTCAGATACTCAAATCGTTTAAGAAAGCTTCTTCTCAAATAAAAAAAGCCTCTCTTTAGTGGGCATATTTATGTAAAAGATATGAAAATTTTACTGTACAGCTGATAGACTTCCAGGGCCAAGCATACCTTCTGACAGAATGAGTGAAATTGATTCTCTCAAGTGATTGTTCCTTCTATTAGTGAATAATGTGAGTCACTCTGGTTTTGCCATTTCATAGAGATAATATTACACATGCTTGCTGCACATGCTGCACATATCCGAAACTTCTGTTAAAAATAAAATTTTTCAAAAGTAGGCTTCTTGTGCAAGTCAATTTGCAGAGTTTAAGCAAAAATGTTTTAAACAATACAGTATTTAAACAAAACATTTTGATTCATGTAAACAACTTTCTCAAGAAAAGCTAAGTAATTTTTCCTGTTAGAGTACCTCTCTAACCAGATTTCTGCTTACATATTGCTTCAGATATCCACTGCCAGTTCAAGATTTCTCAGCTGCAGAAACAGAACAGAATATTGTCTCCCGAGGATGGCAGTGAGATGGGCTCACTTGGGAAGGCCAACCGTGTGGCTCTTCCTGCTGCAAAGAGGGGTTCCACCCTCAGCTTGCTCCTGTGTGATGGTCAGGGTAGTACCAGTAGCAAGCTCAGGTTTTCAAGATTCTGCTATAGGGAAAACAGGCATATGTGCTGCATGTAGCACTTCCTGAGGATTTTGCACTTTTTGTCAGTTGCTTCCTTTAGCCTATAGCTAGAGCTGTCCCAGAGAGCACCAAGTTATTTTAGAGAAGAAAGGGAGGTGTGCTGGTTTTGGCTTGGAAAGATGTAATTCTCTTCACTGTAGTGCCTGTAGTAGTCAGGGACCTTTCCAGCTTCCCATGTTCTGTGACATGGGCAAGAAGCCAGGAGGGGAGGAGCCACAGCCAAAACAGCTGACCCCAACTGGCCAATGGGATAGTCATTCCATACTATGTGATGACACGACCAGTATATTAACTGGGAGAGTTACCAAATAGCAGGGTAGTTGCTGCTTGGGGGGCTGGGCTGGGCTGGGCTGGGCTGGGCTGGGCTGGGCTGGGCTGGGCTGGGCTGGGCTGGGCTGGGCTGGGCTGGGCTGGGCTGGGCTGGGCTGGGCTGGGCTGGGCTGGGCTGGGCTGGGCTGGGCTGGGCTTGGCTTGGCTTGGCTTCATTCTCCCTTCCCTGAGCCCTGGGTTTTGTGCGCTCATTATTTTTCTTTTCATAGCATTACTGTTGCTATTATTCTTTTAATTATTAAACTGTTTCTATCTTAACCCATGAGTTTTACCCTTCCAATCCTCTCCCCCATCCTGCTGGTGGGGGAGTAAGCGAGCAGCTGTGTGGGGCTAGAGTTGCCAGATAAACCACAATAGTCTTTTTATGGTACCTAATGTGGGGCTTAGAGGGTTCAAGATAATAACAGCTGCTGGTCACAGCACCATGCTCTTGTTCTTACAGTATGTGTTGGAGATTAGTGTTGGTTTGTTTAGTCTGCTGGGATTAGTGATGTTTTGCCTACAAGATTTATGATGCAAACACTTGTTTTCAGCTTGATCTGGTATTTGGGGTTTGTGCTGGAACCGTTACTGTACTTTGGATACCACCTTGTTGAGGCAATTAGCAATTATACCTCCTCCTCTGAGAGATTTTATGTGGAGAAAATATAGAACAGTATCTTTGCAACTTTGTTCTATGATGTCTCTGCCTCTATTACAACAACCTTTTTGTATCTTGAACATCCTTGGGTGGTTAAGGTGCACTTACTGTTAGTTTCTGGGCATGCTGTTTTGGCTAAGATTAAAAAACAACTTAAAAATATCACCCAGAAATCTGCCCCAAGGCTTGATAGTTGTGAGGGATAGGGCATGTGGGATAGTATGGGCAAATACCTAGGACAGTGGGCACACCCAGTGTTTTGGAGCTTTATGCCTGAACAAGTGCAGAATCCTGAAAAACGAACAGAATAGTGGGAGAAAGTACGAGGAGGAAGTTATAAATGAAACGGAGACCATCCGATCCCTGTCCTTGAGTGAGTTGAGATATGCGAAAAGATTGCGGCTGTCATCTAGGAGAGCATATTGCCACCTGGCTGCTCCGATGCTGGGATAATGGGGCCAATAGCCTGGAATTAAAGGGAAAAGAAGTCAAACAGCTGTGATCCCTTTCTGGGGAAGGAGGCGTTGACAAAGCAATTGGAAAAGGGGTACAAGCCCTCAGCCTCTGGAGGCGACTCCTGTCTGGAGTAAAGGAAAGGTATCCCTTCAAAGATGATGTTACATATCACCTAGGAAAATAGAAAACCATGGAGAGAAGTACTGAGTATCTGAGGGAATCAGCTACGCTTGAGATGATTTAGGGTGACCTGGATAACAAAAAATCATCCAAAGATATAGATGAAGCCGAGTGCACACGGCCCATGTGGCAGAAGTTTGTATGGAATGCACCATTGATGCATGGGAACTCATTGGCAGTAATGTCCTGCAGAGAGTGTGAGGCACCAACAGTGGCGGAGGTGATTGATACACTCCGGGATTATGAAACACATACCTCTTCCTCCCTTGTTTTGGCTGTGGAGAAACTAGCCAAGAGGTCGAGCAACTCAAAGAAGATATGTGCTACTCCTGACCTCTACAGAGTAGTGTCTCAGTTGTGAGGAATAACCATCCTTTGGCTCAAAGGAGAGGATACACACCACGGGCCACCATATGGTTCTACCTGTGTGACCACAGAGAGGACATGAGGAGGTGGGATGGCAAGCCTACCTTGACACTAGAGGCACAGGTATGTGAACTGCAAGGAAGAACAGTCACACAGGGAGGCTCTTCCAGGTTTCATGGTTTAACCGGCAGCTCAGCCCCACACAGTCGCTCGCTCACTCCCCCACTGGTAGATGGGGGAGAGAATCAGAAGGGTAACGCTCGTGGGTTGGGATAAGAACAGTTTAATAATTAAAATTAAATGAAACAACAACAGAAATGCAATGGAAAGGAGAACAACGAGGGGCGCAGAACCCCAGGGTGGGGAGGGGAGAAGGGAGGGGGGGAGGGAAAAGAACAGCCGAAACAAGCAGCACGCGACACAGCTACTCACCGCCCACTGAACCGACGCCACTCCTCCCCCGAGCTGCAAACTGCCCCCCCCTTAATATACTGGTCATGGTGTCACATTGTATGGAATGAACATGCCATTGGCCAGTCGGGGTCAGCCGCCCCCGCCGTGGCCCTGCCCCTCCCAGCCCCCCGCCATGTGGCAGAGCAGGAAGCTGGAAAGGTTGCCGACCCCCCATGGTGAGGAGAATTAACCCCTTCTCAGCCAAAACCAGCACATTCTTCACCCCTTAGTCCATACCATTTACACCATGCCCAGGTCCCATACCATCCAATACAACCTTACCAACCACCACCCCTCCCCTTCCCATCCTTTGACTTAATACGCAGACATCATTCCCTTAGTTCATGGACCTTCCCTGTAAAATGTCCATTGAGTTCACCCAGTCCATGACTTTGGGCTCCATCTGTCGTAGCAATCTTTCAAGGTGGGAGAGATGGTGTGCGTGGTGTTGGGTTGCTGCACACCGAGTCAGTCATCATTCCATCACTGCTGCACTTGGCTTGTTTCATAGTTTATCTTCCATGGATTGGGAGGCTTGTACTCTGATATCATTGATACAACACAGAGATGACACACAAGTTTATATAGCAGTTTGCATTGTGCCATTCAGTTCATTGACTGTTTTCGCCCAAAATCAAATCCCCTTGAGGCACACATTGGATTTCTCCATCCTCCCGCATCACCCACCAAGTGCACCCAGGTCCTCAAGCAAAAGCAATCCCACGAATGGGTTTGCCTTTGCCGGAGGCAGGAAGAACCCAGACTGTTTTGCACAGCATTTTTTTTTTTTTGTGCAATACAGGGACTCTATACCC
Source organism: Phalacrocorax aristotelis (assembly GCF_949628215.1). Classification (NCBI taxonomy): domain Eukaryota; kingdom Metazoa; phylum Chordata; class Aves; order Suliformes; family Phalacrocoracidae; genus Phalacrocorax; species Phalacrocorax aristotelis. The sequence goes on from NC_134310.1 coordinate 23,182,922, forward strand.
TTCCACAGTATGTAGGATTTCTGATGGGGCAGGGCCAGCCTGGTTGGCAGAGCCCCTCGTGTTGACCAACCAGGTGGCTTTTGCTAAATCTGTATCCCAGTGTTTGAATGTTCCACCCCGCATTGCTCTTAGCATAGTTTTTAACAGTCCATTGTACCGTTCAATTTTCCCAGAGGCTGGTGCGTGATAGGGGATGTGATACACCCACTCAATGCCCAGGTGTCTATGAGGTTATTTTGGAAATGAGTCCCATTGTCTGACTCAATTCTCTCTGGGGTGCCATGTCGCCACAGGACTTGTTTTTCAAGACCCAGGATAGTGTTCTGGGCAGTGGCGTGGGGGACACGATATGTTTCCAGCCAGCCAGTAATTGTTTCTACCATTGTAAGGACATGGCGCTTGCTTCAACGGGTTTGTGGGAGTGTGATATAGTCAATTTGCCAGGCCTCCCCATATTTATATTTCAGCCATCATCCCCCATACCACAGAGGCTTTACTCGTTTTGCTTGCTTGATTGCAGCGCATGTTTCACATTTGTGGATAACCTGTGCAATAACATCCATGGTCAAGTCCACCCCTCGATCACGAGCCCACCTGTATGTTGCATCTCTCCCTTGATGGCCTGAGGTGTCATGGGCCCACTGAGCTAGAAATAGTTCACCCTTATGTTGCCAGTCCAGATCCACCTCAGCCACTTCAATCTTGGCAGCCTGATCTACCTGCTGGTTGTTCCGATGTTCTTCAGTGGCCCGACTCTTGGGGACGTGAGCATCCACATGACGTACCTTTACAACCAGGTTCTCTACCCGGGCAGCAATATCTTGCCACGCTGTGACGGCCCAGATGGGTTTACCTCTACGCTGCCAGTTGCTTTGCTTCCACTGCTGTAACCAGCCCCACAGGGCATTTGCCACCATCCAGGAGTCAGTATAGAGATAGAGCGCTGGCTACTTTTCCCGTTCAGCAATGTCTAAGGCCAGCTGGATGGCCTTTACCTCTGCAAACTGGCTCGATTCACCTTCTCCTTCAGCAGTTTCTGCTACTTGTCTTTTAGGACTCCATACAGCAGCCTTCCATCTCCGGTGCTTTCCCACAAGGCGACAGGACCCATCAGTGAACAGGGCATACTGCTTTTCATCTTCTGACAGTTTGTTATACAGCTGTACCTCTTCAGCACATGTCAACTCCACCTCTGGTGATAATCCAAAATCTTTGCCTTCTGGCCAGTCCATGAACAATTCCAAGATTCCTGGGCGACTGGGGTTTCCTACTCGAGCCCGCTGGGTGATCAGTGCAACCCATTTATGCAGCATCGGTTGCATGGTGTGTAGGGGGGGGAATGTTTCCTTTGAACATCCAGCCCAGCACTAGCAGTCGGGGTGCCAGGAGCAGCTGTGCCTCAGTACCAACCACTTCTGAAGCAGCTCGAACCCCTTCATATGCTGCCAATATCTCTTTTTCTGCTGGAGTATAGCAGGCTTCGGACCCTCTGTATCCCCGACTCCAAATACCTAGGGGTTGACCTCGGGTCTCCCTTGGTGCTTTCGTGTGCACTCGGCTTCATCTGGATCTCTGGATGACCGTTGATAGTCCAGGTCACCATAAATCACCTCAAGCACAGCTAATTCCCTTATCTGTTGGATGCCTTTCTCCATGGTTGTCCATTTTCCTGGGCGATGCATAACATCTTCTTTAAAGGGATACCTTTCCTTCACTCCGGACAGGAGTCGCCTCCAGAAGCTCAGGGCTTGTGTCCCTTTTCCAATTGGTTTGTCACCGCCCCCTTCCCCAGAAAGGGATCCCAGTTGTCTGGCTTCTTTTCCCTCTAATTCCAGGCTACTGGCCCCGTTATCCCAGCATCGGAGCAGCCAGGTGGAAATTTGCTCCCGTAGATGACGGCCAAAATCTTTTCACATATCTTGCAACTCACTCAAGGACAGGGATCGGGTGGTCTCTATTTCATTTATGACTTCTTCCTCCTCTCCCCGTGACGGCCCTGCTTTTTAATCATCCCGTTCTAAACAAGTTGACTTCCGCTTCCAATATTTTGTCTTGTGTATGGGGGTGACTAATACTGGTACGGGTTGATTCTCTGAGCCAGATCCAGTACCTGTCGTGGGGGTTTGAGTAGCCACAGTGCTTGTCCTGGGGGTTTGAGTGGCCGCAGTGCCTGTCGTCAGGGCTAGAAGTGACAACAGTGCCAATCACTTTGCCTTTCAATCCAGAGGCCTTCTCTTCCCCTTGGGGGCACTGAATACTGTTGAACAGGGCTCGGTATGCATGGGCCAGGCCCCAGCACGTTGCAGTTATCTGTGTCTCTCTGGAGTTCCCAGCATAACAACATACTTTCTCCAAATATTCTACTAGTTTTTCAGGATTCTGCACTTGTTCGGGGGTGAAACTCCAAAACACTGGGGGTGCCCACTGCACTAGGTATTTGCCCATGCTATCCCACATGCCCTGCCACTCGTAACTATCAAGACTTGGGGCAGATCTCTGGATTATATTCTTAAGTTGCTTAGTCAAAACCAAAGCAACATGCCCAAAAACTAACAATAAGTGCACCTTAACCACCCAAGGATGGTCAAGATACAAAAAGGTTGTTGTAACAAAGGCACAGACGACATAGAACAAAGTATCAAAGATATCATTCTGTATTTCCTCCATATAAAATCTCTCAGAGGAGGAGGTATACTTGCTAATTGCCTCAACAAGGTGGTATCCAAAGCACAGTAATGGTTTCAGCAAAACCCCCAAATACCAGATAAAGCTGAAAACCAGTGTTTGCATAACAAACCTTTTAGGCAAAACATTACTAATCACAGCAGACTAAACAAACCAACACCAATCTTTCTTTAACACCAACTGCAAAAAGGACAACATGGTGCTGTGACCAGCAGCTGTTATTATCTCAAACCATTGAGCCCCACGTTGGGCACCAAAAAAAGGCTCTTGTGATTTATCTGCCAACTCAGCCCCACACAGCCGCTCACTCACTCTCCCACCAGTGGGATGGGGGAGAGAATCAGAAGGGTAATGCTCGTGGGTTGAGATAAGAACAGTTTAATAATTAAAATAAAACAACAACAACTAGATGATCCCTGAGGTCCCTTCCAACCTGAGAGTCTGTGAAAAATGAAATGGTAACGAAAACAATTAGAGGTGCAAAATCCAGGGTGGGGGGGGGGGGAAGGGGAATGAACCACCAAAACAAACTGCATGTGATGCAGCCACTCACTGCCCGCTGACACGACACCACCAGTCCCCGAGCCATAAATGCCCCCCTGCGTGCCAACCACCCCCATTAATATACTGGTCATGGCGTCACATGGTATGGAATGAACATCCCATTGGCCAGTCAGGGTCAGCTGCCCCTGCCGTGGCCTGCCCCTCCCAGCCTCCTGCCCACGTGTCAGAGCATGGGAAGCTGGAAAGGTCCCTGACTACCACAGGCACTACAGTGAAGAGAATGAACCCCTTCTCAGCCAAAACCAGCACAATGGCCAAGCCCAGAGAGTTGTGGTGAATGGAGCTAAATCCAGCTGGTGGACGATCACGAGTGGGGTTCCCCAGGTCTCAGTTTTGGGGCCAGCCTTGTTTAATATCCTTTTCAATGATCTGGATGAGGGGATCGAGTGGACCCTCAGTACCAACTTGGGCAGGAGTGGTGATCTGCTCGAGGGTAGGAAGGCTCTACAGAGGGACCTGGACAGGCTGGATCAATGGGCCAAGGCCAGTTGTATGAGGTTTAACAAGGACAAGTGCCGGGTCATGCACTTTAGTCACAACAACCCCATGCAACACTACAGGCTTGGGGAAGAGTGGCTGGAAAGCTGCGTGGTGGAGAGGGATGTAGGGGTGTTGGTCGACAGCCAGCTGATGTTGAAGAATTTCTCAAGACAGTGGGTACCCCTAGGTTTGCTTTATTAATCACAACTCAGAGTTGGGCCACCACCTCAGTGTGTGGCAACTAACAAGACACAGCCTTCAGGTTATATAGGCTTCCCTGATAATTATGTCATTGTCAAAGCCCATCGTAATTTTCCACTGTGTTCTCAATTCTTCATTTTTCTGGCCAGTTAAAAGGTCTTCTTTTTCCACCTTCAGCAAGTTCTTGTCGTCCCGGTCTCGGTTCTGTTTCTGGTCACAAGCCTTATTGGTCCACTGTTAGGCCTTTGATCTCCTTCTTAGAATGTCCGCCCGATGTCTTGTTTAAGTTTCCTGATTTCATAGAAGTTAACCTTCCAACCGTTACATTTTTCTACTTATTCATCATCTATATACTTATATTTAGTTAACAGAGATATTACAATCAGCACTTAATCTTCATGTCTAACTATAGTTTTCTGTATTTATTCTTTCTACTGATTAGCTCTGCTGGTGATTAATCCAGCCATGGTTGGGGCTATACAGGGGACAGAATGAGCAGTACACTGCATGGACTGAAAAGAAAAGTTATACACCTGTGATAACACAACGAGTATAACAATATTGACTACATTCATTTATCTATTTCTTATTCTAAACTGGTATAACAATACTGAATAGTCTTTTATCTTTTTCTTATTCTAAATACCTATTCTAAGTCTACTATCTCTTAACATCAAGATTAACTGCTCCATAACCTTCCCCGGTACCAAGGTCAGGCTGACGGGCCTGTAGTTCCCTGGATCCCCCTTCCGGCCCTTCTTGTAGATGGGCATCACACTGGCAAGTTTCCAGTCATCTGGGACCTCCCCTGTTAACCAGGACTGATGGTAAATGATGGAGAGTGGCTTGGCAAGCTCCTCCACCAGCTCCCTCAGTACTCTCAGGTGGATCCCATCTGGCCCCATAGACTTGTGAGTGTCCAGGTGGCTCAGCGGGTCGTAAACTGCTTCCTCCTGGATTATGGGGGGGGTTTATTCTGCGATCCGTCCCTGCCTTCCAGCTCAGGGGGCTGAATACACTGGCGATAACTGGTCTGATGGTTAAAGACTGAGACAAAGAAGGCATTTAGTACGTCAGGCTTTTCCTCATCCTTAGTTGCAATGTTCCCCTCCACATCCAATAGATGATGGAGATTTTATTTGGTTCTCTTTTTGTTGTTAATATATTTGTAAAAACATTTTTTGTTATCCCTTACAACAGTGGCCAGGTTGAGTTCTAGCTGGGACTTTGCTTCTCTAATTTTCCCTCTGCAATGAGGTCTCTGTATGCTTCTTGAGTTGCCTGCCCCTTCTTCCAAAAGCAGTAGACTCTCTTTTTTATCCTGAGTGCCAGGAAAAGCTCCCTGTTCAGCCAGGCTGGTCGTCTACCCCGCCGGTTTGTCTTGCGGCACTTGGGGACAGCCTGCTCCTGCACCTTTGAGACTTCCATCTTGAAGAAAGCCCAGCCATCCTGGACTCCTTTGCCCTTCAGGACTGCCTCCCAAAGGACTCTCCCAACCACTGCCCTGAACAGGCCAAAGTCTGCCCTCCGGAAGTCCATGGTAGTGGATCTGCTGACCCCCCTACTTACTTCACCAAGAATTGAGAACTCAGTCATATCATGGTTGCTAAGCCCAAGATGTCCTCCGACCACCACATCTCCCACCAGTCCTTCTTTGTTTGTAAACAGGAGGTCAAGTGAGGCACCTCCCCTGGTAGGCTTCACTTACCAGTTGTGTCGGGAAGTTATCTTCCACACACTCCAGGATTCTCCTAGACTGGTAAATTGAAGTCCCCCACTAAAACAAGGGCTAGAGATTATGAGACTTCAGCCAACTTCTTGTAGAGTACTTCATCTGTCTCCTCATCCTGGTTGGGTGGTCTATAACAGACTCCCACCAGGATATCTGCCTTGTTGGCCTTCCCTCTCATCCTTACCCATAAGCACTCAACCTTATTATCACAATTGCTAAACTCTATGCAATTGAAGCACTTCCTAACATACAGAGCCACCCCACCACCTCTCCTTCCTTGCCTATCCCTTCTGAAGAGCTTATAGCCATTCATTGCAGGACTCCGGTCATAAGAGTCATTCCACCATGTCTCTGTGATGGCAACTAAGTCATAGCTATCCTGCTGCATGATGGCTTCCAGCTCCTCCTGTTTGTTGCCCATGCTGTGTGCATTGGTGTAGATGCACTTGAGCTGGGCTATCGGTTTCACCCGCAACCCTGGCATGCCACCCCTAGCCTCCTCACTGGTGAACCTGGCTACATCCCCTTCCCCCTCTGAATCTAGTTTGAAGCCCTCTTGATGAGCCCCGCCAACTCATTTGCAAGAATCCTTTTCCCCCTTTGAGATAGGTGAACTCTAGCTGTTGCCAGCAGGCCCGGTGCCATGTAAACCTCCCCATGATCAAAAAAAAACAAATTTCCACTGATGGCACCAGCCTCTGAGCCATGTGTTAATCAATCAGTTGAGTTTTCCTCTTCCTTTCAGTATTGCTCTTCCCTGCCACTGACAGGATTGAGGAAAACACTACCTGCGCTCCTGATCCTTCAACCAGTCACCCCAGTGCCCTGAAGTCCCTTTTGATTGCTCTTGGACTTCTCTCTGCAACCTCATCACTGCCCAGCTGCACAACTGATAGCAGGTAGTTATCAGAGGGCCATACCAGACCAGGGAGTTTCCTAGTAACATGTCTGACCAGAGCCCCAGGGAGGCAGCAGACTTCCCTGTGGGATGGGTCTGGTCAGCATATTGGGCCCTCTGTCCCCCTCAGAAGGGAATCGCCTACAACGATTACCCTCCTTTTCTTCTTAACAGAGGCAGTCATAATGTGTGGGGATGACCAATTCTCCCTAGGCAACCCCCCAGATGAACCTTCACCTACATCCTCATTTGCCTGACCCACAAGTTCCAGAGCCCCGTATCTGTTGTGTAAGGGCAGCTGGGAAGGTGAGGGAGGCCGAGAGGGGATTTGCCTGCCACCCCGAGCAGGGACCTGTTTCCATTCCCCCACATCTCTTAGGTTCCCTCCTTCTGCTAGGTGGCAAGAGGGTAGGGAATTCTCTGCTTCTTGTGGAGCTTCTTGTGGAGCCTCCATCTGCTGACTTGGCCCTGGGGATGATAGGGTGTGGCCCACCACTCTATCTCTCTCTCACACTCTCTGATGCATGAACTATCTCCTGTTTAAACTGTTCAAAGGCTTGTTGCTCAGGGCCCCATTCAAAATAATTCTTCTTCCAGGTCACTTGAGAGAGAGGTGTCCTCGTTTCAGCTGGGATAAATTTCTTCGTAGTAGCTAGTATGGGGCTATGTTTTGGAGTTTTGCTGGAAACAGCGGTGATAATGTGGAGATGTTTTAGTTCCTGCTAAGTAGCACTTACACTGGTCAAGGACTTTTTCAGCTCCCCATGCTCGGCCGGGTACACAAGAAGCTTGGAGGGGACGCAGCCAGGACAGCTGACCCAAACTGACCAACGGGGTATTCCATACCATATGACGTCATGCTCAGTATATAAAGCTGGGAAAGAAAGAGGAAAGGGGGGACATTTGGAGTGATGGCGTTTGTCTTCCCAAGTAACCATTATGTGTGATGGAGCCCTGCTTTCCTGGAGATGGCTGAACACCTGCCTGCTGATGGGAAGTAGTGAATGAATCCCTTGTTTTGCTCTGCTTCCATGTGCAGCTTTTGCTTTACCTATTAAACTGTCTTTATCTCAACCCATGAGTTGTTTCACTTTTACTCTTCCGATTCTCTCCCCCGTCCCGCCGGGGGGAGCGAGTGAGCAGCTGCGTGGTACTTGGTGGCTGACTGGGGCTAAACCACAACAAGAGGGATTACGATCAGACTGTAATTTGGAATATGCATTCTCCAGAAACCCACAACACCTAAAAGAGTTTGTGTTTCCTTTTTGCTAGTTGGTGGAGACATGGCTGTTATTTTGTTGATCACATCCATTGGGATCTGATGACATCCATCCTGCCATTTCATTCCTAAGAACAGGATCTCCTGTGCGGGTCCCTTGACCTTATTTTGTTTTATGGAGAAAATAGCTCTCAGAAGGAGAGAAAACTTCCTCAATAATGTCTTCTGCTTTGTTACCCCACACAATGATATCATAAATATATTGTAGGTGCCGTCGGCACTATACCAGCTACAGTGAAGTAAATTAACTCTGTCCCAGCCAAAACCAGCACACGTGACATACAGTTAAGGAAGTCTTAGTACTATATGTAACACTTGAATGATGCAGACTGATACTCAGCCTAAGACCGAACCCACATCTTTCACTCATGTCATTAAAGCTGCACTGCTACCTGGCAGGCAAACTAAGCAAATTATTAGAGACCAAAATATTCCTTTCACTCTTAAGCATCTTTCAGTAGTATTTGTGTTCTGACAAGATACACAGATAACTGAAGGAATTAAAAAAAATTTTACTTTGATAAATAGATCGCTAAAACCTCTCAATATCTAAAAATAAGGACTTCCAAAAACACTGTAATGCTGACAATATATAAAGTGACAAAAGCACAGTGAGCAAGCTGATTATGATTATTTCCAGAAATATATAGGTATGAGAAGGGGAAGAGGTATAGTTTTAGCCCCTTTTGTCTCAGAAAACAAAGAACATTGAAGATGTGTATCTCAAAATGTAGCACCTAAGACAGTGGTGCCTACATCCTTTCCACAATGGCTTAAGGAAAATTTATGCTGCTGCTCCTGACCATGTTCACTAGGCACTATTCTGGGGACCAAGTACACATCTAATAAAACCCAGCTATGTCTACTGTACTGTATTAGGAGAGAACTCTTGAAGCTGTAGGACCACAGACAAGCAATAAAGATTGTAGACAAACTGGAATATGACTAAACTAGACCAAGAATTTGTGACATTTGTGAATGCACTCATCCTTAGGACTCCAGGTTGCTGTCACCTCTCACATCTCACACACTATGCTCAGACATGATTCTCCTCCACCAAACTTCAAGTCCTTTTGTGTTTTTCAAAAAAATCCTCACTGTTCTAGTTATTGTGTGTCTAAGCATACTTCCCTCAGGTGTTGAGCATGGAGACACCATTACTTGATAAGCGTATCCTATTTGCCTAAATCTTGTTGCTGGACCCTACTGTTATTCACATAAGTTTAAAGACAAAGGTCCTTTAAGAAAAATGGCACATATTTTGTAAAAAAAAGGTTCACTTTATTTTATGAAGTACCAAGAGCTTTTAATAAATGAGTGAAAATGCACATGGAGAGATATGAGTGGCAAGCAGGTAGTAAGAGTACAAAATGTGGAAAATAATACAGATGCGTATCAGTCAGACACAAAAAGTGCTAACACTGAGTGGCCAGACTCAGGTAGTAAATGCAGATAAGTAGGTAGTATTTAGTTTATGTGAAAAACCCAAGTAAAACCAGGAAATTATAACTAAGTGAAGAGGTGCTGCAACACACTAATTGGGAAAGAAGCCGTTATTGTTCTTTTAAATTTTTTTTTAATATGAACTTCTAAAGACTAACACAATGTGCAGCTGGATTGAAGGACTATATGCATACATGATTGTGCTGGTTTTGGTTGGGATAGAGTTAATTTTCTTCGTAGTAGCTAGTACAGGGCTACATTTTGGATTTGTGCTGAAAACAGTGTTGATAATTACAGAGATATTTTAGTTATTGCTAAGCAGTGCTTACACAGAGTCAAGGCCTTTGCTGCTTCCCACACCGCCCTGCCAGAAAGTAGGATGGGGGTGCTCAAGAAGTTGGGAGTGGACACAGCTGTGATAGCTGACCCCAACTGACCAAAGGGCTATTCCATACCATATGATGTCATGCTCAACAAGAAAACTAGGGCGGAGGTTGACAGGGTGGCTGCTGCTCAGGGACTGGCTGGGCATCGGTCAGCTGGTGGTGACCAATTGTTTTCATTTGCATTATTTGTCTTTCTTGGGTTTTATTTTTCTCTGTTATTTTATTTTTCTTTCCCCTATTTTCCTATGATGATGATTATTATTATTTATTTTCTGTTTGTTTTCATTATTAAACTGTCTTTATCTCAACCCATGAGTTTTCTCAGTTTTACCCTTCTGATTCTCTCCGCCATCCCACCAGGGCAGGGGGAGTGAGCGAGCGGCTGTGGGGTGCTTAGTTGCCAGCTGGGGTTAAATTATGACTGAAAAAATGCAAAGGTACTGTTACTACTGAAGACATGTCATTGCATATAACTCTGGATGATATTGCCTATACAAGAAAGCTATAGTTTGGCTAATAAACTGTCACTTTTTAACCAGCTTAGTCTAACTAATTATCCTGAGAACCACTGTGAAATACAACTACACTGCAGCAACAGATTAGTTGCTTGCTAACTGGGGCTAAACCGCGACAGGCTTGGACTACAAATGAAAATAATTATCATCACCATAACTGCTTATATGATAACCACTGTCAGTTAGCACAATGCAAAGCAAGTGTCAATCTGTGCTCAGCAGCAGTCTAATGCTGAGAAAGTGGAGAAATTTCAGCTTAAAATAGTAGAAAAACTCATTCAGAGATGGTGGGGAGAGGCTTGTGTACTGCATGTTCAGGTGATGCCAGGTTCAAATCAAGCATTATTAGATATAGTATAGTGGTAAAAATTCTTCAGCTTCCTAAGATATTAACAAAGTTCTTATATATCCCTCCCCTTAAGTTTTCGTTGGAAGATTGTTGATTAGGACTGCAGCAAACTTAAGCCCCTTGTTCTGACTGTAGCTGCTTGGGGAAGAAGGGAAACAGAATTCAACAAATTGCCTGACACAGAAACAGTAAAATATAGTTTCTGAAATTCTAGTGAGGATCTTTGATCCTGTTGCCCTTTTAGCTTTGTTTTTCAAGGCAAAAAATAATTTAAATTGGGATTTTTTTTTTCTACAGCATAATTAAACTCCTGAGGCTTACAAATTTTATCACTTTACCTTTCAGAAGAGGCAGTGACTGTCAAGTTGAAGACAAGTCTTTTCTGTCTCTGATAAGACTTCAATGTCCTTGAAGTTATGTGCTGAATGGAACTGAGAGGTCTAAATCCATTTTCAAAAAACTAACTTTGGTGTATCAATGAAATGACCATTTTTAGCCCTTTGGCCCAACTGAATTAATAACCCACATAATCTCATTGCACTTTGCTCAATTTTTTTTCAGCTTCTAAAGGTAATTATATCCATGCAGTTATTTAATCCTATTATACAGTCCAGGTGTTTGTCTCATACAAAGCAATTATTGGAATAATTTTACTTCTACAAATGCTTTCAGGTTAGATAACCTAAAGTATGATAGATAACCTTAAGTATGATAAACTTAATAAATCTAGAGCTTGAACATACTTAAGGTTACCTAAACGTAAGTAAAAAAAAATAGGTATGTGTAGAAAATGTGCGTGTAGATACATATGTATCATATATACATGGGGCTAGCGGCGGAGGGTGGGCCAGAGGCAACATGCACTTGTGTTTCACTGTGACCCGCTGCGATCTGGTGGAGCCAGGTGTTGTTGCCCTGACAACCAGGCCTGCCTGGTGGTGGCTGCCACAGAGGTGGTCCCTCAGGTGCCCTGCCTCGTGGCAGGGGCCCCACTGCCATGACAAGGCGGACTAACATTCCCAATATGCTTGAAGTGGGCATGGGAAGTGGTCTTGGGCTGTTGCAGCATTCCCTGCCTCACCAGAAGGGAGGTTGTGGCTTCTTACCTTCACTAAAGTGAAGAGAGAGAGGATTTTTTGTCATTTGCAAACAAGTCCAATGGCCTGGTCATTTCCTGATAACCTCTGCTGTTTGGGTCAGGTTTTAATCAGTTAGGGAAACAAATTGTTTTAGCAAGAGCTCCCTGTCCTCTAGTTGGTGGTGTGCTGGTTTGGCGCCTTGCCGTCACTGCACTGAAGCTGGGTGCTTGGTCTCACAGAGCCGGGCCACAGGCAACGTCTGAACCTGTGCTCCTGTCTCCTGCCAGCGCAGAGGAGAAGTTGCTGTGGTGAGATTTGTGCCACCTGGACTAAAGAACAGCAGGTTTGCCTTTGCCTGAGAGAGCCTTCTGCCTGCTCCCCAGTCCCTGCTGATACAGGTTTGTAACCTGGATTTCTGAGCTCTCCGTGAAACTGCAAGGCACTTCTGGTGGCCTGGTAGGGTCCGGGGAGGTGCACAGTGCAGTGGGTGCCCTGTAGATGCTGAAACACTGCATGCCGTCCTGGGAGTCCTTTTGGGCAAAGCTATTTGAGAAAACTCCGCTTCTTGTAAGGTAAGCAAATGCTCACTGTGTCGTTGACGGATTGGCAGGATGCTTCCTGCCTGTTATGCCTCATTTGAGAAGGGGTTCAGCAATTCCCAGGAAAGCCTAAGAGATTTTGCAGAAGGGAAACATGGCTCCTGCAGAGCTCTTTGAAGGGGAAAGAAGGAAATAATCTTGCTGAGCAAGAGTTGTTGCAGTTGCTCAGCAAGTTACGTTATTTAAGCTAATACTGTCCTGAAGAAAAGGATGCTAGAGTGCTAAGATTTCATCCTTCCTCTTGTGAAGTCATCTTGTCTGTTTTCCAAGGTCTGGACCACAATTTCTGTTTGAAAAGGGACTACCTTTTCAAAAGGACCACCTAAGGAGTGTGTACTCCTTAGCAAAGCTGCTAATGAAAATTGCCTCTGTTTTCTTGTTAGCCCCAATGAGTGTTCAGATATTTTCTCCCAGTGTACCAGGAGCATTGGCTGAAGTCCTAAGCAGAGTCATGGCCCATAACTGAAAATTGGGCTCATTTCTTTGATGGTTCATCAATGATAAAATCACTTCTATAGTTCATATTAACACAGGCATACTATCACATTTATAGTCAATATCATTCAGTAATGTTTAGTATGCTTGGGGTTTTTTTTTCATTTTTATATAGTTCCAAACTCTTGTGCTGCTCATAAATTGCAGTTCATGGTGTTCTTTGAACGGCTGAACATGCCATATCTTCACTTAGCAAATGCAACACCTTTGTAATTAAGGTGCACATTTTGAAGGCCTTCCAAACTCATTTACTTTCTTGCTTAAATGCTGCTGCTTCAAAAAATAAATGATTAATTACTGATTGTAAAATGTTCACAATTTCTGTCTTACTGCTAGCTATGATTAATAATGATGACTACTCAGATAATCATATTTGACTGGTTCTGTAGAAACTTTTCATAAGGTACAATAGCTTGTTCATATCAGACTTTGCTGACTCTTGGGGAAAATGAAATCGAATTAACTGGAGTCAACCCACTTTAAAAATTTATTTGGGATACATAAGGAGTGTTTAAAAATGTTACATCCTATGCTCTCTACACTGGCCTGTCATCATTTTGTTAGGCCGAGTGCATACTACTGCACTGACTGTTGCATATTACTCGCTTAAAAATATTGATCACGAAGGAATATCTTTTTTAGTTTTACACAAAATGGGTGATTACATCAATTTCCAGAAAGGGGTCTAAAAAGAAGTGAAAAGGAGCAAAAGTGAAACAAGCAAATTCTACCACCAATACATAAATGTAACTAAAGTATGCCCCTTAAAAGTGATTATACAAAATAAAATCACATTCCACATGTGTTCCAATGTACATGTAATTTCTGAAGTCAGCAGCGGCTGTTGGCAGGTGGTAAAGCATGTTTCCTGTGCTGGAGCTGTGCAAGTAATTGGCTTTTTCATTCTCTTTCCGAAGAAGGGAGAAATGGTGGGTTGGTAAAAATATTTTAGTTGACCCAAGATTTAATGTTGTATTTCTTTAGATTTTTTTTTTAGATTCTTAATAAAATACCAATCAATTCTGAAGTCAAGCTGTTGCTTCTAAACATGTCAAAAGCCTAGAACATTTAAAATAAATATTCTTAGATAAAACAATTTGCTGAACTTGTATATCATTTCTTACCACCTGAAAACAGTTTTCTGTTTCTGCATTTTATTAACCTCTAGAAAGCTTCTTCAATTCTATTATGGAATGTAGCGCTAAAAAAACTCTTAGGAGGTAGGGACACACTGGTGTTTGAAACAACAAAAAATTAGTCATGTTGACTGTGATTGTTGGTTGTCATTACTTCCCACAGCAATTTTAAATGCTTCCTAGCAAGAAAAGATTATTGAAGCAGCATTTAAAACTAGACAGAAATTGACTCAAAATTTACATTTGTTTTTCCAATATTTGTACGAGCAAAATCTTTGGTGTTACTCAGGAAAGTTAACAGAATGCTGTGGGGCCTGTGTGGTGTTCAGTGATTGTGGTTTTCTCAACTTGAGAAAATTGAAATTGCTGATAGGTAAATTCTGAGCACAGAAAGTCTAAATTTGTAGAACAATGATAATGGCTATTTTGCTGCATAGCAGTGCTTCAAAATACACCATAAATCACTTATGAAGTGGTTCTTGACTTATTTTAAACCAAATCGTCTTTCTTTCAATTGGAAGTATTCTGTTTATTCTAGTTATCATTTTATTTTCTTTTTTTAAACAAGACTGATAAACATATCTTCCAGATATTTTTCCCCATTTTTCCAGGATACTGAGGAAAACTAGAAACTTTCGTACAATTCCAGGAATGTGGGAATTTGTACATGCATACAGAGGTTATGGCTTGACTCACTGACTGAGTTTGCAAGGGAAATATTAGAGACCTAAAAACATCACCTTCACCATCATGGTTCACCCACATAATCTTTAAACATCAGGCAGGTGAGCAAAGAAGCACACAGGCATAAACTGTACATGCAGCAAAATGTTTTTGTCTTGTTAAGGTGCTGAAATGCTCTGCTCTGTATTTGCCTGCTCTTTCTACTACTAGAAGTTGCTTTTTGTTTTACTACATCTGTAGCAAACACCTTCTGGTTCACTAGCACTTGTACTTTTCCATTTCTAAATATATAAATGAAATCTTTTTATGCAGGCCACTGAGCACTCTGGTCAGGGATAAAGCAGGCAGGAGATTGATTAATCCAGTAGCTGTGGGTACAGGAAGCAGTGAGAGTCCTATATTCTCTTGTCTGCCATCAAGGTTCTTTATGCACTTTATTCAATGATATTGTAATACAGCATGTGTCAATAGTCCCTGGATCCCAGGAGTCCTCTACTGGATTTTTTCTGCTAGCCATGATCATTTGTTGAAGCATTTTGATGTATTGTCTCATTTTTGAAATCAGGCCTGGAGCCCTGCAAGCAGAATTGTTCTGCTCCACAACAGTTCTTTTTCCTCCACCACCTCCTAAAATACTTATGCAGAAATCAACAAATTTATTTCTGCCTCTTGAGGTTTTGCATGCACATTGACAAAAATATGACTGAATGAGAGGAGCTGGACTTTCAGAGAGCTGCGGCACAGAAGCTGATAAGGGGGCTGGGTAGTTATGCAGTCAGAGGCGAAATTCTAATGTCTAAATAACTGAGAGGTAGAAAGCAAGAAGGTGAATATGCAATTTGAACAGAACTGGCCCTAGAATTGAACCCTGAGGAACACCACTGATGACCAGTTGCCAGTCAGATGTAGCCTCATTTACTACATCCCTTTGAGCCCTTGCATTCACCCAGTGCACCATGAACCTGCTCATCCCATGGTTGGACAACTTGTCCAGAAGGATGCTGTGAGGGACGTTATCAAAAGACTGACTAAAATCTAGAAAAACTACATCCACCGCCTTCCCTTCATCCACTAGGCAGGTGACCTTATCATAGAAGGATATCAAATTAGCTAAACAGGACTTTCCCTTTGTGAACCCATGTTGATTGTGCCTGATGATTGCATCGTTCTTTAAATGCCTTTCAATAGCACCCAGTATAGTCTTCTCCATAATTTTTCCAGGAACTGAGGTTAGACTAACAGGTCTGTAGTTCCCTGGGTCTTCCCTCACACCCTTCTTAAAAACTGGAATAACACTGGCTAGCTTCTAGTCAGCAGGGACCTCCCCAGGCTCCCAAGGCCTTTGGTAGATGATCGAGAGGGGTCCTGCCATAACATCTGCTAGCTCCTTCAAGTACTCTGGGGTGAATCCCATCAGGCCCCATGGACTTGTGAACATTCAGCTGATACAGCTGGTCCCTTACAATTTCAGTGTCCACAAATGGAAAGTCACCATTCCCACACTCATGATCCTCTGACTCAGGGGACCAGGCAGCCCAAGGTCTATCAGTATTATTAAAGACTGAGGCAAAAAAAAGCATTGCATGCTTCCGCTTCTTTCATCATCCCTATTAGTTGGATGACCATCTTCAACAAGTGTCAGTCCAATGTTTTCTTTAGACCTCCTCTTGCTATTAACATACTTAGAAAGCCCTTCTTGTTACCTGAAACAACACTGGCCAGTTTCAACTCTGAGTGAACCACAGCTCTGTAATCTTTCTGCAAAGCCTGACTGTGGAACAAGTGAATGTGGAATCCGTGACAGCACCAGAGGTCTCATTGCCCTTGTTGGACACAAGCCATGGGACAGATAAACAACCAACAAAAACAAGGAACAGAAGGTCAGGGGCACAGCTGGAGCACCGAAGCAGGAGAGCGTGCTTATCTATGTTTATACCATATATGGTGCTAATGTGATAGAACACATTCAGAGGCGGAGAGAAGGGAAAAATACTAGCTCAGGAAGAAGACTATATTAAGGCTGATATCTTGCTAATAAATGGCTTTGCTTGTGCATGAATATCATCCGAGGAGAAGTCAATACTGAGCCTAATGGAGGGACTCCTACAAAAACACAAGGCTGATATTGACCCGCAGTCATTAAAGAGAATTTTGAAGTGGGTATCAATAAACTGTGAGGGTGTTGATGCAGTCAACATTTTTAACACTGAAACTTGGGACGAAGTAGGAGTTAAATTGTGGGATACAGCAACAAAGTCAGATAAAATCGTGGCAGAGCTCTTAACTCCCTGGAGACAAATATTAGAGCTTATGTACAATCAGGAAGTTAGTTACCGAGATGCCGGAGAGTGTGAGTCCACCGATCCCCATGACACGGCCCTACCCGCTGCCCCCCCAGTGCCAGCTAAATCTGAGGTCCCAGAAAAAAGGAAAGGCACCTGATGTAAGACTCAAGTTTACCTAGGGTTCTCGAACACTGATAATGTCCCTGATGACCCATTTGATCCTGGACCCATTGACCCAGAGGAAGAACCTGATTTGTACCCCCCCAGACCCACTTACGTGCAAGTACCTGGGGGAGCGCTGGAATGGACCTGGCAGCCTCCAGATCAATAACCTTAGAAACATCTGCAGTCCATTTAATCCCTACTGGAGTCTTTGGACCCCTTGGTCAACAACGAAGTGCTCCCCTATTGGGCTGCTCGTCTACAACTCTGCAAGGGCTTTTTGCTTTACCTGGCGTTATTAATTCGATTACTCTGGTGAAATCAAAATTATGGCCTAGACTCCCACCCCACCTTGAACTATTGTGCAAGGCTCATGAATAGCCCAGTTAGTCTACTTTAATGCCCACCCCCCACAAACCACTAACACAGTACGAGGGTGTCAAGGCTTTGCATCAACAGGAGCCCTGCATATTTCGTGGGCCACGCGCCCCATGCTGCACTGTACCCTGAAGACGAAAGACAAGAAATCTATCCGATTAGCCGGTGTTCTTGACACTGGTGCTGATGTCACCGTCATCTCTAAAGAACTGTGGCCCAAAGACTGGCCTCTGGTGCAACTTGGGGAAGCTTTAACTGGAATTGCAGAGTAAAAACATGATATTAATCGAAGGGCCCGACAAACATGTAGCATCGGTGCGCCTGTTTGTATTAGCAACACCAATTACATTATGGGGACGGGACTGTATGAGTCAGTGGGGAGTGCAAATTGGGTCAAATTTATCCTGAGGGCCACTGCGGCGCAAGCCACCTTAGAATTGACATGGGCAACACAAACTCCAGTATGGGTGGAACAGTGGCCCCTGCCTGTTGTCAAATTGCGCCATTTACACAAATTAGTTGACGAACAATTATGTGCAGGACACAGTACCTACCACTAGTCCATGGAATTCACCTGTGTTTGTCATTCAGAAGAAAAGTGGTAAATGGCGTCTCTTACATGACCTAAGGAAAATTAATGCTGTAATGGAGGATATGGGTGCACTACAACCAGGCATGCCGTCACCTGCCATGATCCCCTGCAATTGGCATCTTACTATTATTGATTTAAAAGATTGTTTCTTTACAATTCCTTTGCATCCTAACAGTGCCCCTAAATTTGCATTTTCAGTTGCAAATTGCACCAGAGAAGATTCAACAGGCAAGCCCATGGCAGTATTTAGGGTGGAGAATAACAGAACAAAAAATTAGGCCACAACATGTAAAAATCCAAACTAATGTCAAGATACTTCATGATTTACAAAAACTCTTAGATACTCTTAATCAGGTTCGACCTCTGTTAGGTATTACGAACCATGAATTAAGCCCTTTATTTTCTCTATTGAAAGGCACCCCTGAGCTTTTATCACCTCGCGTTTTGACCCCTGAAGTGACAGTGGCACTTACAAAGGTTTCTGACGCTATCGCTTTGCGTCAAGCAGATCGCGTCTGTCCTGAACTACCCTTTCAACTAGTCATCTTGAATCCATCTACCCAGCCATATGTGCTGTTTTATCAGTGGGATGTAACACACAATGACCCCTTAGTGATAATCGAATGGATATTTCTTGCTAATCATTTACATAAGACCATTGTGGCCCTGCTAATTATGAAAGGCCCTGCTAATTATGAAAGGACAACAATGACTCAGAGTATTAGCAGGCCAAGATATTGCCAGAATCATTGTACCAGTGTCATCACATATGTTACAGAATTCAATGCAAACTTCTCTAGACTTTCAAACAGCTTTAGTAGACTTTCCTGGTCAGCTAGATAATCATAAACCGAGCCACAAGTTGATCCAACATGACTTTATATTATATGAAACCCCAAACAGAAGCCATATACCTCTATCAGCCCTCACCATATTTACTGATGGATCAGGTCAAACCAGCCGGGCAGTTATTGTGTGGAAAGATCCATGTACTCAGACTTGGTTGTCAGATATCAGCCATGCTAATGGTTCTCCACAAATTGTGGAACTCGCTGCAGTAGCCCGAGCTTTTCAACTTTGGCAAGAACCCCTCAGTATTGTAACAGATTCAGCTTATGTAGCCAGGCTAATATCTCATTTAGAAAATGCATGTTTGCGGGATGTTTCTCATCCACTATTATTCCACTATCTATTCCAGCTGTCCCGTCTTTTGAATGACAGAAAAGAACCTTATGTTATTATGCATATTAGAGCGCATACGACTCTCCCCGGCCCTTTGGTTGAAGGCAACCGGTGAGCAGATGCTCTGACCATGCCTGTTCAAGTACTTCCCAATATGATGGAACAAGCCCAGATTTCCTACGCGTTTTTTCACCAAAATGAGAAAGCATTACAAGAAATTATTTCTTTGACATCTGTACAGGCCCGTGACATTATTAGTGCTTGTCCAGACTGCCACCGCTTTAGCACAACATCACGCGCAGACATTAATCCTAGGGGACTGATTGCCTTAGAATTACGGCAAACAGATGTTACCCATTTTCCAACATTTGGTCGCTTGAAATATATTCACGTTTCCGTTGATACCTTCTTGGGAGCAATTTTCGCTTCTTGTCATGCCGGAGAAAGAGCCCGAGACATAATCAAACACTTTACCTGTGCCTTTGCATCCTTAGGTATCCCGCGTATAATTAAGACTGATAACAGCCCAGCCTATCTCTCACATCGTCTACTAACCTTTTTTCAAGATTGGGAGGTGAAACACATCACAGAGATTCCTCACTCCCCCACAGGGCAAGCCATCATTGAACGAGCACATAACACCTTAAAACGCATGTTGTTACAACAAAGTGGGGGAGCTGGAACCTTAACTCCACAAGAGAGTTTAGCAAAAGCACTGTATGTCCTTAACTTTTTGAATTTTTCCGATACAAGTCCCCCCATTAGCCGACACTATCTCTGCAAACAGACCAGCAGAGCATTGAAGGAAAGGTGCAGGTCCTCGTACAAAATTTAGAATCCGGGATAATGGAGGGTCCCTTCCCCTAATAACATGGGGAAGAGGTTATGCTTGTGTCTCCACAGGGTCAGGACCTCACTGAATCCCAGCCCGTTGTGTCCGGCCATATCGGTATCAACCCTCAACAGAAAATTTCGCATCGGAAGAACCAAACCCTACTGAAGGAAAATGAAGATGCTCTGTTTGTTGATTGTATTTATAATCTGTTCATGTAACTGGGTATGTTCTTGGCCAGGGTTACCCAAGCTGCCATCATCTAACAATGTTTGGGTAACACTGGTGAAAGCCATAAACCAAGATTTTTGTGTATTGTTATCTGTATCCCATGCTGCTTACAACGTTTAATAGATAAATCTCTGAAAACCATATTGATAGTTGAAAAAGAAGGGGGAATTGTGGAATAAGTGAATGTGGCCTCCCATGACAGCACCGGAGATCTCATCGCCCTTGTTGGATGCAAGCTGTGGGATAGAAAAGCAACCCACAAAAACAAGGAACAGAAGGTCAGGGGCACAGCTGGAGTACCGAAGCAGAAGAGCGTGCTTATCTATGTTTATACCATATATGGAGCTAATGTGATAGAACACATTCAGAGGCGGAGAGAAGGGAAAAATACTAGCTCAGGAAGAAGACTATATTAAGGCTGTTCTCTTACTAATAAATGGCTTTGCTTGTGCATGAATATGGAGTCTGTGTCGTGAATCGCCACAAACATGAGTTGCAAGATTGTATTATAACTCAAAGACCTAATTTCTGGCCATTTTTCCTCATTTTCCAGTTTATACTTTGGCCATCATTGAGTGCAATATTCTTTTAATTTCTTTTTTATTAGAGGAACCCTGCCTAACTTATGCATCCTAATGGGGAGCAAGGGGAAACCTCTGCAGATTGTCCTGCTCGCTGTCCTACTCCCATGATGTTATCAAGAAGAACATTGTCAACCATGCTTTCATACACTCCAGTTGTCACCATCCAAACATACAAAAGTCCACAAAATACCCTTTTCTTCACCCTTTTATGTTTACCTATTGTTTCATGTACCCCAGTCATCACTGTACAATCATGAACAAGACTTACCAAACACTTTTAAAACCTTTACCTTTACCTATTGTTAGCCATGCAATGTCTCTTTATCATGCATTGCACCTTTGAGTTGCTTACCCCCTCCGGATGGGGAGATTACTCACGGAGTCCTCTGAACAACAGGTCAGTGCATGCTTGGAGTGCGAAGAGCAACTTCTCCCCACCGGCAGCTGGCAAGACCATCTGGGCAAGGCTTCACAGCTGTCCCGTCTGGGTTGCCAAAAACTGTTGTCTGAAAAGCAGATCTGTCAGCCACTGTGCAATGAGTCTATAATCACACACTCAGGAAAGACATTGCTAATTTATTTTAGGGTTGCGCAAGCCTGGGTGCTT
This sequence comes from Phalacrocorax aristotelis, assembly GCF_949628215.1. Lineage (NCBI taxonomy): Eukaryota > Metazoa > Chordata > Aves > Suliformes > Phalacrocoracidae > Phalacrocorax > Phalacrocorax aristotelis. The sequence goes on from NC_134310.1 coordinate 23,204,300, forward strand.
GGTGGTTTTCCACAAATCAAGCACACCAAAGCTGGCTACTTAATTCAATTTATACAATAAGTCCATACATATTCTACCTATCTAATGCATATTCATTCTAATCTACATAGGTTGTGTAATGGCATTAGGTCATTCCTCTTGGCTCCACTTCAGGTTCTTCTGCGCATTCCTTCCTCTCTTCAGGGGTCTTGGTGGTCTTTACAGATGAAGTACCCTAACCCTTTTTACCCATATATGGTCACGTGTTACGCAAGGACAATTTAAGGCTATTTTCTCTTGCCAACTTTCCATAATTTTCTTCTAAAAGGAATGCTTGTCCTTGATTAAATGGATTCTCGCTGATGGCCAAGATATCCCATCCCTAAGCTTAGGTTAAATATTAAAGGTGTCTAGATTCACACTAATTAAACTTATACAATTCCTGTTCTTTCCAAAGAGGGGCTGTTCTCTTACATCATTACTGCTGCTTACCTATTAATTGGCAAACTCCCGTTTGCCACGGGGCTTCCTTGCCTTGCTGTATATTAGAATCCAGTGCTCATTAGTGGCAGCTTTTTTCTTCTGCTGCTTGCTGTACTGCTTATCACCTTACCCTGCCGGGCCTGGGAACATTCTGATAACAGCAATGGCCAGGCGCCTGGGCTGGCAGATGGCCAGGGCATTGCTTCTGCTTCTGTGCTGCTGTACTGCACAGGCTGGAGCTCCAGTGTGAACTTGAGTCAAAGGGACTGTGACCTGCGGCTAAGTCCATGTGGGAGCAGGACACCCCGAAGCATCTGTGGCTGTGGATAAGCCCATGCCAGAGCAGGTATCTCCTGAAGCATCTGTGGCCTTGGTTATGTCTGTGCCACAGCAGGTATACCTCTGAGGCAATTGTGGCCCAAGAATAATTTTGTGCTGCAGCAGGTACACCTTGAAGCATCAGTGGCTGTGCATGAGGTCATGCCGGAGCACCTCAAAGTGTGTGGCCATGGGTAAGCCCATAACAGAGCAGGTTTACTTCTGGAGGGACTGCATCCATGGGCAAGGCCATGCTGGAGCATGTATATCTTTGAAGGCATTGTGGCCCAAGCAGAAGGCCACGCTGCAGCAGGCATACCTCAAAGTGACTGTGGCTCTGGATAAGTCTATGCTGCAGCAGGTGTGCCCCTGGAGAGACTGTGGCTCCTTGGTAAGGCTCCACTTGGAGCAGGTACGTCCCTAAGGGACTACAGTCTGTGGATAATTCCAAGCCGGAGCAGGGGCAAGGGAAGGAGTTCATTAAAATGTTAAACCCGATGGTCTGGTCCAAAGGGACCGGGGTGGAGACTGTAATGGAAATACCTTTAAACTGTTGTATCCTGTGATTTGAGTTGCATGTTATAGGAATTACTACAGCAGGAACCACCCGAACCAATGGAGGACAAGCCTCAAAAGAAGAAGCAGGGCAAGTGCAGCAGTGACCTGACCTGAGCTGGCTTTGGTGCCCAGTAACTCCACACAACACACCACCTCTCCTGCCCTGAGTGACCACCATAACAGATGGAGCCCAAAGTCATAGACTAAATGAACTCAGTGGACATTTTGTGGGCATTTTGAAGACATTTTACAGGGGTGGTCCGTAGAATAAGGGAATGATATCTGTGTATTATATCAAAAGATGGGGGGGTGGGGTGTTAATGAGGTTGTATTGGATAATATGGGACCTGAGCATGATGTAAATGGTATGGAATAAGGGGTGGATACTGTCCTGGTTTCATCTGGGATAGAGTTAATTTTCTTTGTAGTAGCTAGTGTGGGGCTATCGTGGTTTACCCCTTGTCAGCAACTAAATACCACACAGCCACTCACTCACTTCCCCCAGCCCTGTGGGATGGGGGAGAGAATCAGAAGGGCCAAAATAAGAAAACTCGCGGGTTGAGATAAGAACAGTTTAATAATTACAATAAAAGAGTAATAACAATAATAATAAAAGTAATATAATGAAAAAGAAAATTATAAGAGAGAGACACATGTACTCTTAGGTGGAGGGAAAGAAAAAAAAACACAAAACCAAAACCCAAACAAGTTATGCAACTGCTCACCACCCACCCACCCACTGATGCTGCCAGTCCTCGAGCTGTGATTGCTCCCCTCACCGGCCAGCTCCTCCCGATTAATATACTGGGCATGACATCAGATGATATGGAATATCCCTTTGGCCAGTTTGAATCTGCTCTCTTAGCTGTGCCCCCTCCCCTCCCGGCTTCCTGTGCACCTGGCAGAGCATGGGAAGCAGGAAATGCCCTTTACTAGTATAAGCACTACCTAGCAACAACTAAAACATCTGTGTGTTATCAACATTATTTTCATACTAAGTCCAAAGCACAGCACTATACCAGCTATAGTGAAGAAAAGTAACTCTATCCCAGCTAAAACCATGACAGCTATGTTTTGGATTTGCGCTGAAAATAGTGGTGATAATGCAGAGGTGTTTTGGTTGTTGCCAAGTAGTGCTTACACTAATCAAGGACTTTTCTAGCTTCCCATGCTCTGCCAGGTGCAGAAGAATCTGGGAAGGGAGGGGGCACAGCCAAGGCAGCTGACCCCAAATGACCAAAGGGCTATTCCATACCATATGATGTCATACTCAGTATATAAAGCTGGGGGAAGGAGGAGGAAGGCAGGGGACATTTGGAGTGATGGTGTTTGTCTTCCCAAGTCACCATTACGCTTGATGGAGCCCTGCTTTCCTGGAGATGGCTGAACACCTGCTTGCCCATGGGAAGTAGTGAATGAATTCCTTGTTTTGCTTTGCTTCCATGCGCAGCTTTTGCTTTACCTATTAAACCGTCCTTATCTCAACCCAGGAGTTTTCTCACTTTTCCTCTTCTGATTCTCTCCCCCATCCCACTGGGGGAGTAAGCAAGCGGCTGTGTGGTGCTTGGTTTGTGGCTGGAGCAAAACCACAACGTGTATTTCTAGCCAGCACCATACATCCTCCCATCAAGAGATGCCGGGCAAGATGAGAAACACTGGATCCCCAATGGAGAAATAAGTCATGGGCATAAATAGCAAGCACTCTTCTTATATTTTAATCATAAGAAGCATCTGAAATAGTAGCACCAAGCTTTTCTGTGAAATGATGGAAATGTCCAAAGGTATTTCTGTCAGAGCGTTCTGTTGTGTCCTTTTTTCAGAACACGGTTCACATGCAGGAGCAAACAGGAAGTTATTATTTTGCATTGAGGGCCTTTCTTCTGAAGCAAGGGCCTAGTGGAAATTTATTAGCTAAAGCCTTTAAACAAGCAGCAACAATGAACTATTGTATTGTGGAATGTAATCTGTGTAACTCTTTAAGGGAATTTATCTTTGAGAACAAGATATAAGTGTGTCATGAGATAAAAAGAAGAGAATGCCTCAAGGCTGCAGAACCAGTTCTGCAGCTTTGTCAGCAAGATAAGGAAGTAGTAAAAGCTAAAGTTCACCAAAAGGACATGGTGAGGAAGAGGAGTGGATAAAAGTAAACAACCACCAGATGCCACTGAAGACCACCAAGACACTATAATGCACCTACGGGGGTGGGTGGTAACCTATGTAAATCATAACTCAGAAACTTAATGAGTGTATATATATCTTGTATATAAGCTATGTAACTAACCTTGTTTGGCGCACACATTAGGAGGAGTGATCTGTGCGTCCAGCGCTGCAATAAAGAATACCTGCTTAATAGTCATTCAGACTATTTAGTCCTGATTTTTGCTTTTCACAGCATCATTTTGCTGACCCAGATGAGGACCCACTGAGAATAGGACTCCCTAGGGTACCCCAGGGATTTCCTAGAGGGACTCCTCGCCTCAGTCGGATCACTGCGGGAGCAGACAAGGACCACCTAAAGGAATAAAGGTATTCTTTAAATCTTTCTGGTTTTCTGTTCTGGAATCTGGGACCAGTCATCAGAAGATTCTCACAAGTCATAGGAGACGTCCTACGTGAAATGCTGTATCCAGGCTACTAGTGCCTGAGGGATACATCTAGTATTATATAAAGTTTTGTACTTCTGGTTTTGTGCACGTTCGCTGTGGTGCACTCTGGTATTTAGTACATTGGTACAGACATGGGTTAAGCCTTGTACTTCTGCAATAACATGCTTTCTGGTATTGTAACACTTATGTAACCTGCATAAGTTCTGTACTTCTGGTGGCACGGATTTACTGATATTGAACTTGGACATTAGCTTATTAATATTGAATTTGGATATACCCATCAGGCACTGTAAAATCAGGGAACTTCCAGTTAACAACTCTTTATGGGAACTGAGATATGCTCGTGGAGGTTTGATTGCTGGAAAACTCTGCTGCCAGAGGGATTGAGAAGAATGCATTAGCGATATCAGTTGTGGCATACCACTTGGCTGCCTTGGACTCCAGTTCGTATTGAAGTTCTAGCATGTCTGGCACAGCAGCACTCAGTGGCGGTGTGACTTCGTTCAGGCCACGATAGTCTACTGTTAGCCTCCATTCTCCATTAGGCTTCTGCACTGGCCATATGGGACTGTTAAAGGGTGAGTGGGTCTTAATGATCACTTCTTGGCTCTCCAGTCGACAAATGAGCTCATGGATGGGGATCAGAGAGTCTCGGTTGGTGTGATATTGTCGCCGCTGCACTGTTGTTGTAGCGATCGGCACTTGTTGTTCTTTTATCTTCAGCAACCCCACAACAGAAGGGTCCTTTGAGAGGCCAGGCAAGGTAGACAGCTGTTTAATTCCCTCCATCTCCAAGGCAGCTACACCAAAAGCCCTCTTTTACCCTTTTGGGTCCTTGAAATACCCTCTCCTGAGGTAGTCTATGCCAAGGATGCACAGAGCCTCGGGGCCAGTCACAATGCGGTGCTTTTGCCACTCATTCCCAGTTAGGCTCACTTCGACCCCCAATACATTTAGCTCTTGGGATCCCCCTGTTACTCCAGCAATGCTGATGGGTTCTGCCCCTATATAGTTTGATGGCATTAAGGTGCACTGTGCACCAGTGTCCACTAGAGCCTTATACTCCTGTGGGTCAGATGTGCCAGGCCATTGGATCCACACAGTCCAGTAAACCCAGTTATCCCTTTCCTCCCCCTGGCTGGAGGCAGGGCCCTTCTAGTCCTGATCATAGTGTTCATCACTCACTTCCTGTAAATATGAATCGCAAGTGTCTCTATTAAGATCAGACAGAAAATCAGCGCTTCTGCTCCTCTGTCTGGGGAATTGCTTACTGGAAACTGGAGCAGCAGCTTTCCTGGAGAAATTCCCCTGAGTGATTGTTCTCCCTTGCAGCTCATGTACCTGTGCCTCTAGGGTCGAGGTAGCTTGCCACCTCCCACCTCCTCATGTCCTCTCTGTGGTCACACAGGTAAAACCATAGGGTACCCTGTTGTGTGTATCCCTTCTCTTGATCAAAGGGATGCTTACTTCTAATGGCTGAGATACTGGTCCGTACTGGTGGGGGGTAGGACCTATCTTCTTTGAGTTGCTGGACCTCTCGGGACAGTTTCTCAACTGCAGAGACGAGCGAGGAAGGAAGAGAGGTCTGTTTCTTACTCCCGGAATTTATCAATCAACTCCGCCACCGTTGGTGTCTCGTCATCTTTCCAGGACATTACTGCCAATGAGTTTGCATACGAGGATGGTGAGCTCCGTACAAACTTCCGCCACATGGGTCGTGTGCACTGGGCTTCATCTGGATCTTTGGATGACTGTTGATCATCCAGGTCACCATAAATCACCTCAAGCACGGCTAATTCCCTTATATGCTGAATGCCTTTCTCCATGGTCATCCATTTTCCTAGGCGATATGTAACATCTTCTTTGAAGGGATACCTCTCTCTCACTGCGGACAGGAGTCACCTCCAGAGGCTGAGGGCTTGTGTTCCTTTTCCAATTGCTTTACTAATGCCCCCTTCCCTAGAGACGGATCCCGGTTGTTTGGCTTTCTTCCCCTGTAATTCCAGACTACTGGCCCCATTATCCCAGCATCGGAGCAGCCAAGTGATAACGTGCTCACATGAATGACGCCCGAAATCTTTCCGTATATCCCGCAACTCACTCAAGGATAGAGATCAGGTAGTTTCCGTTTCTTGTACACATTCTTCCTCTTCCTCCTCCTCTTCTTGTGATGGCCTTGGTTCCTCATAATCTCTTTCTAAACGAGATGACCTTCTCTTCCAAGATTTATTCTTGTGTGTAGGGGCGACTGATACTGGCACAAGTTGGTCCTGTGATTCAGCTGCAACGCTTGTCACTGGGGTTGGAGTAGCTGCAGTGGCTGTCGTGGGGGTTTGAGTGGCTGCAGTGCTTGTTGCTTTCCTTTTCTTTGTCTTTTTAGATCCAAAGGCCTTCTCTTTCCCTTGGGGGTACTGAATAGTGTTAAATAGGGCTCGATAGGCATGAGCCAGGCCCCAGCACATTGCAGTGATTTGTATCTCTCTGGAATTGCCAGGGTGACAACATACTTCCTCCAAATGTTCTGCTAATTTTTCAGGATTCTGCACTTGTTCAGGGGTGAAGTCCCACAACACTGGGGGTGCCCACCGTCTTAGGCATTTGCCCATACTATCCCACATACCCTGCCACGCATAGCTATTGAGCCTTGGGGCAGATCTCTGGATGATATTCTTAAATTGCTTATTAACCTTAGACAGAACTGAAACCGTCTGCCAAAGCAATATCAACAGATGTATCTTAACTACCCAAGGATGTTCAAGATACTGAAAAGTTGTTGTAATGAAGGAGGAGACATTATAGAAGATGGTAGCTAAGGTGCCGTTCTGTATTTCCTCCATAAGAAACCTCTCAGAGGAGGAGGTATAATTGCAAATTGTCTCCATGAGGTGGTAGGTGAAGTACAGTAATGGCTTCCATGCAAGACCTAAATAACCGATAATGGTCAAGGCCAGTGTTTTAATAACAAGTCTCCTAGGCAAAACATCTCTAATCACTGCAGAGCACAGCAAACTGCAAAAACCAACGGCAATTTTTAACACGTACTTTACAATCGGCATGGTAAAGACTGGACAAACTATTATTGAGAACAGATGAATCAATGCTGTGACCAGCAACTGTTATCATCTCAAACCCTTCGTGCCCCACGTTGGGCGCCAAAAATGGACTGTCGTGGTTCAGCCTCAGATTGCAACTGAACACCACACAGCCGCTCGCTCACTCCCCCCACCCCTGTGGGATGGGGAAGATAATCAGATGAGCAAAAGAACTTGTGGGTTGAGATAAGCACAGTTTAATAATTACAATAAAATAATAATTATTATGATAATAATGACAATAATGTTAATATAATAAAATGGAAAAGGAAGGGAAAGGAAAAAAAAGGAAAAAAACCCACAGAAACACAAACGATACAACCGCTCACCACCCACCGACCGATGCTGCCCATCCCCAAGCCACGATTGCTGTCTCCCTCCCCGTTGGCCAGCTCCTCACAGTTAACATACTGGGCATGACATTACATGATATGGAATATCCCTTTGGTCAGTTTGAATCTGCTCTCTTAGCTGTGCCCCCTCCCCTCCCGGCTCCTTGTGCACCCAGCAGAGCATGGTAAGCTAGAAAGGTCCTTGACTAGTACAAGTGCTACCCAGCAACAGCCCAAAACATCTGTGTGTTATCTCAACATTTTTTTTCCATGCTAAGTTCAAAGCACAGCACTATGCCAGCTAGAGTAAAGAAAATTAACTCTATCCCAGCTAAAATCATGACAGTCAGCTAGCTCTAAACACCCGCCTTATGCTACATTCTAATAGGCTGTTCTATTTGCGCTACCTCATGTTTTTGCTTACTTAAATCCTTCTTGATATTTCCCACGTTCCTGTCTCTGCTTTTTACTGCCACGTTGCTTCAACAACTTCAACAAACTTCAAAAACCAACAGCAATTTTTAACATGTACTTTATAATCAGCATGGTAGAGACTGGACAAACTAATATTAAGAGCAGATGTATCAATGCTGTGACCAGCAACTGTTATTATCTCAAACCCTTCATGCCCCACTTTGGGGCCAGAATGGACTGTCGTGGTTCAGCTGCAGCTGGCAACTAAACACCACGCAGCTGCTTGCTCACTCCCCCCCACCCCTGTGGGATGGGTAAGAGAATCAGAAGAGCAAAAGAACTTGTAGGTTGAGGTAAGCACAGTTTAATAATTACAATAAAATAATAATAATAATGATTATGATAATCATGACAATAATGGTAATATAATAAAATGGAAAAGGAGGAAAAAAAAAAAAACCAGAAAGACAAACTATACAGCCGCTCACCACCCACCGACCGACACTGCCCATCCCCGAGCCACGATTGCTGCCTCCCTCCCCTGGCCAGCTCCTCACAGTTAGCATACTGGGCATGATGTTACATGATATGAAATATCCCTTTGGTCAGTTTGAATCTGCTCTCTTAGCTGTGCCCCCTCCCCTCCCGGCTTCTTGTGCACCCAGCAGAGCGTGGGAAGCTGGAAAAGTCCTTGACTAGTACAAGCACTACCCAGCAACAGCCAAAACATCTGTGTGTTATCTCAACATTGTTTTCATGCTGAGTTCAAAGCACAGCACTATGCCAGCTAGAGTGAAAAAAATTAACTCTACCCCAGCTAAAACCATGACACTGCACCTCTAGTTGAAGGCAATGCAATAGCAGATTGATTTACTATGGTTGCAGTTTCTCCTTGGCGTTTTGAGGAGGCCAAATTGGCTCATGAATTTTTTCATCAAAATGCACACTCCTTATGGAAACATTTTTCTCTAACAACTGAACAAGCTCAGGACATAATTCGGACATGCCCAGATTGTCAGCAGCTTTCTCCATTACCTGTTTTGCCTGGAACTAATCCTAGAGGTTTAAATGCAAATGACTTGTGGCAATCAGATGTCACACACATTTCTTCCTTTGGACAACTAACATATGTCCACGTTTCTATCGATACCTTCTCTGGGTTTTTAATAGCCACTGCTCATTCTGGGGAACGGGCCCGGGATGTTGTGAAATATTTTTTATGATGTTTTGCAACCATTGGGGTTCCCTGGAAATTAAGACAGACAATGGATCAGCTTATGTTTCTTGCCATTTTCTCTTATTTTTGCAGGGTTGGGGAATTGAACATATTACTGGAATCCCACGTTCTCCAACTGGTCAGGTGATTATAGAACACGCCCACCATTCTTTGAAATCTCTTATTGATAAACAAAACGGGGAATCTTGTAGGGACAACACCGCAGAAAGTATCGGGCAAAGCTACTTATGTTTTAAATTTTCTTAATCTATCTGGGTCTAAACAATATAGTTCTGTGGTAGATAGACATTTTAGAGCTGGAGAATCCTCTACTGTGAGGCCCCAGGTGTTTTATAAGAATTTGGAATCTGGTCAATGGGCGGGACCAGTTCCTCTGCTTACCTGGGGATGGGGATACGCTTGTGTTTCTCTTCCCTCATGTCCTTATTTGATCCCTGCGAGAAATGTAAAGCCAGCCCAAGTAAAAACACATGGTGAAGATGAGCAGGATTTGTGTATCTTTTAGTAATGTACAAAATAAATCTTATCTTTTTCCTCTTCAGTGGCATTCGGAATTATGGTTACCGGTGAATTTAACAAGGTCATGGGAAGGTGAAGGTGGTTTAGCTCGATTTGCTAGAATTTTAGAGCAAGAAGTAAGTGAGACAAAAAGAACTAGATGTTTTTTAGGATGGTTGTTATTTGCAGTAAATTCTGCGATTATTATTATAGCCTCGGCTGCTATAGCAGTGGCCTCACAGAGTCTGTTAAAACTGCACACGTAGTTGGAGAAGCCTTGACAAATGTAACTAAAGAATTTCAAATACAAGAAAAAAAATTGATGAAGAGATTTTATCTTGATTGCAGGCCTTAGAATCCACAGTGATGTGACTGGGAGATTGACAGGAGGCACTCAAAACCCGAGCGAACTTGCAATGCAATTGGGAACATAAACATAGAGCTTTATGTGTCACGCCTCTCCTGTGGAATAGTACTCAGCATAGCTGGGACTTTGTGAAACAACATTTACAGGGGGCGTTTGATTTATCTCTTCAGCATAACAATAGCAATCTCTGCATGATCAGTTAAAGGACCAAATTAAGAAATTGCAAGACCTAACAAGTGAAAGTGTGCTTCAAATATTAAGGGATGATTTGTCATGGCTAAATCCAAAGACTTGGTTTAGTGGATTAAATCTTCAAATATGGGTATTTATTGGTATAGGTGCTGTGTTTTTTTCTTGTTCTTTGTGTTTTTTACAGATTCTATGGTTAGCTATCTGACGAGTGCAAAAGGTAGAAGCCTGCATTACGGCCACACTGTTAATCAATGTATTGGTCATAAACAAAAAAGGGGGAGATGTGGAGAGCAACATCTTGTTTAATAAAAATGGCATGGGAAATATGCAGCTTCTGCCTGTTTGCTGAAATGACCAAGGATGATGGATCAAAGAAAGGGCACGTACAAAGCAAGCTCTGCATGTTCCAGCGGTTTGCAAACAACAGGTGGCTGGCTAAATTCCAGAGATAAGGAGCTGAGAAACAAGACTCAAGCACCTGACAGAAGGAACAGAAAATATAAGCATCGAGCTATACTGGGAACATGAATCGGGTGGTGATTGGGGAGTAAGGGGGCCTTCCCTTTACTGAAATGCTATATATAATTAGAAAATTTTATAATAAAGTGATTCTGTGCTTACACCCTACAGAGTCCGTGTCCATCATACACCACAGCAGACTGTGCAAAGCAATGTGGTTGTGAACTTGCATTGTACCTGTTACTTTCTGATTTCAGGGCAGGTTATTATACTCATGTGGCTCAGAACTTGGGGTTACAGTGACAGGCCAGTCCTCACTTTCAGAGCATCTCAGTGGTGCAAGAGAGGAGAGCAAACTCTTTGTATATTGAATACATTGACCTGCTATGCATATGATGCACAGAGTAAGGATTTTTTTTTTGGTGAATGTAACAGTACATGATCAATTTTTAAAATGTATGTCCCTACCCGTGGAGTTTCTCAAACAGAATTTGAACTGATTTTCTGCCTTTTTAACTGGAATCTTGCCCAAGACCCAGATGTAAATCTGTGGAATTCCAGCAACTCTCAGAAACTTGAAATCTATGAATAATACTGCTGCAGCTTTCCAGGTAGTTGTGGAGTAAGTGAATGTGGCCTCCTGTGATCTCATCGCCCTTATTGGATGCAAGCCATGGGATAGAAAAACAACCCACAGAAAAACACAGAACTGAGGCCTTCATATGCAGGACAGAAGGTCAGGGGCACAGCTGGAGCACCAAAGCAGGAGAGCGCGCTTATCTATGTTTATACCATATGTGGAGCTAGTGTGATAGAACACATTCAGAGGCAGAGAGAAGTGAAAAATACTAGCTCAGGAGGCAGACTATATTAAGGCTGCTCTTTTGTGAATAAAAGGCTTTGGCTTTGCTTGTGCATGAATATAGAGTCCATGTTGCAAATCGCCACAGTAGTGGCACCTCAGCCCTGTTTTTCTCTAAGGCAAAATGTGCCCTCAGAAGTCTAGGGGAAGCAAATGTTTTGTTTCATATAATTTGTTCAATTTGTAAATAAGCATTTAAACTTTATTTTAAGAGTCACACTTGAAAGGAATCATTAGTAAAACAAAACAAGGACTTCTTACTGTTATTACCTATGGTACCTCATTTCTTTTCTTCAAGCTTTTTAAAATCATAAAATCACAGAATCATAGGGGTTGGAAGGGACCTCTGGAGATCATCTTGTCCAACCCCCCGATTGAGCAGGGACACATAGACCAAGGGGCACAGGAATGCATCCAGGTGGGTTTTGAACGTCTCCAGGGAAAGAGACTCCACAACCTCCCTGAGCAGCCTGTTCCACTGCTCTGTCACCCTCACAGAGCAGACACCCTCTGTCACTCTGTCATTCTGTGCAGAGAAACTGTTTACTATTTTATGCACTATTTACTCATGTTAAAAAATGAAGTGTCAAAGAGTAGAGGCAAAGGTCTCCTGCTTGCAAGGAACAGTGGATAAATATATTTGTTTGTACTATGGGATTGTGGTTCCTCTAGAAGGCACACTTGACATTTTGATGGGTGTCTCCAGGGGAAAAAAGGTACTAACTCAGAACTTAGTTTTAATTACACTAAGGAGAGTACATTATTCAAAAGCATCCCACTGGAAAGGTGCAGCATTTCCTGAAACAGTTTAGTGGAAAATGTCACATTAATCAGTTCAGTATTTCACTCAAATGGCTTAATAATGGGAAGAAGTTGAAAGCACTGTACTACGAAAACAAAAAGACACAGAATAGTCATTTAAGGGAGTAGGATCACATTTAAATGACCTCTTTCAAAAGTAAGTTTTAGAGAGTGGAATGACAGTGGGGAGGAGGCAATACTGTTTTATTCTTGTTGGTGTGCTGGTACCCACAGTTGCTCTGGTGCTGTGCTCAGATGGAAGAAGACACCAGGCATGCCTGAGAAGCTCACAACCCTGCAAGTTGTGCCCATGGCCTTTGACTGACTAGTTGCAGAGTAAATATAATCTGGTGTAGAACCATTGACATGTTGGCATTTACGCTGTTGGGATTAGAACTCTGTTAAATGAAGAAGGCAGATCAAGCAACAACAGACCCGCTTTGGTTTGGCTGCTATTACAGTTAAACACAAGACCACAGGGGTTCAGATGGATTTGTTTCTCTTTTCTTCAGAAGGATAAAGGCTAGACATTTGGTGCCAACTCTGAATAGACAAAGAAATGAACATGAGGTTTGTGAGTGTGACTTATGGCTGTGTGCAGTCACTGCGCTCCTTCATTTCCATACAGATCTGGCCATTTTTATCTTTTCATGTGTCCTCCATAGGCATTTGTGATATCTCTACTAATGACGCACATTACCCACGTGTGTTGCTGCCACATTCATGTGCCTAAACATTTTACTACCCTGTCTTTTCTCCTCATGTTCCCTCATTCTCATCTGTATTCCTGGGCCATCAGAAAAGGGTTTGCACAGCTGGTTCAATGACAACATACATGAAGTGAAATAAAGTTGTCAGTCAAACTACTGACATCGTAAAGGATCAGAGCATGGGCTGAAATTTTTCTGAAGCAGTGACACACAAAGGTCACACACAGAATACTGATGCCCTTAGCAGTAAAAGCACCCCTGGTGTGCATAAGCACATTCAGCTAAGAGAAGCAGGGAGTTGCAATACAAATTTCAGCCACACCACTTTTGTCCTCTTCAGACAGAGAAGAGGGACATAGCAAAGGGCCTTTTTGAGTGGTGATACTAGTGGAGAAGATAAATGCATTAAAACAGAAGGATCCTGGAAGTCCTCCCTCAACTCACTGCCACGGAGATACAACCAAATCTGCATTTTGCTAATGTACACGCTCTAGGAAAGTGCCTAGAAGTTCACAAGGTGGTAAGTAACTGCCAAAGTGGATTTGTCAAAAAGAGATCATGTCAAACCAGTCTAACTTCTTTCAATGACAATATAAGTGGCTTTGTGCTAAAGGGAGAAAACAGCGATGTGATATATCTTGACTTTAGTGCATCTTTTTGCACTGTCTCCCATGGCACACTCATAAGCAGGCTAGTGCAACATTGTCCAGGGGAAACTGCTGAAAGCCAGGACACAGGTCTTGAGAAAACCATCCTGCTCTGTTTTCATATAAGTCTAAGCTGGGAAGGATTGCAAATATTTTAGATGGTGGGGCTAGAATTCAAAAGGATCTCAATGAATAGAGGCAAATGGTCTGAAATATATAGGCTGCCATTCAATGAGGACAAGTGGAAGTTTTCACCCATTCACTGAAGAAATAAACTGCAGTGCTGTGAGGGGATGGCAATTAGACAGGCAGCAGTAAGACAGATAAGGATCTGCAGCTTTTAGCAGGTCACAAACTGAACACAAATTAACAGTGTCATAATGCTGTAAAAGAGAGAACTTCAAGGTGGCATGTATAAAACCAGGGCTATGTAAGGCACGTAAAGCAATCCTTCCCTTCTGTTGAGCACTGGAAAGACTTCAGCTGGACTATAGCCTCCACTTTTGCATGGTACATATAAAGAAATATATTGAGAGAAATATCTCTCAATCTGCAGAAAGCAAAGTAGAAACAGATACTGTAAAGAGGTTTAATATTACTAGGACTCCCACAGTCAGAAATGCATTGTAGAATATTACTGTATGCTTTCAAATAGTTGAATTCATTAGGGCTAACCTAAGAAGCAAAAAAAAAAAGCATGGGTAGTAGAGATTTTCAGGCAAGATGAATAGAGCTAAATATGTATGGTTTGCTTGAGCAACCATTACAAATGAAAAAACATGAAAAGTACAGTCACTGAGAATAGTGAAAACCATTTTGCAAGTTACATGCATATAAGTAGGGAGTGAAGGACAGCAATCAGAACTAAAATGGATATTTAAATAGGCTATTAGGAAAAATTTCTTCACTGAAAGAATAGTCAGGCATTGGGATAGGCTGCCCAGAAAGGTGGTAGAGTCACCATCCCTGGAGGTATATGAAAGACGTGTAGATGTGGCACTTCAGGGCATCGTTTAGGAGACATGGTAGTGTTGGGTTAATGGTTGGACTTGATGATCCTAGAGGTCTTTTCCAACATTAATGATTCTATGATTCTATGAGAAGCTGGGCTAATATTAAAAAGACCCTACCCACATGAACAAGCGGTATTAAGTAGTCTCCTTTAGGATGTAATGGAAGCCCAATGTAAACCAGTCTGTTACTGACACCCTTTGGTGCCTCAGTAACAAACAACCCCACCATCACTGTTAATGAGAAAGATTACTGCACAGAGGTATAACCTTTCTCTAAATTTAAAGATTCTATGTGTCATGCTTTTAACCGGGATACAGTTAATTTTCTTCATAGCAGCTAGTATGGGGCTATGTTTGGATTTGTGCTAAAAACAGTGTTGATAATGTGGAATATAATGTAATAACAAAAATAGTCCACATCCTTCTGAAAGCTGTTTTTGCCATAAAACAAAGTAAGGTGAAGGGACCCACACAAGAGATCCAGTTCTTAGGAATCAAATGGCAAGATAGACGTCGTCAGATCCCAATGTATGTGATCAACAAAACAGCAGCCATGTCTCCACCAACTAGCAAAAAGGAAACAGAAACATTTTTGAACATTTTGGGTTTCTGGAGAATGCATATTCCAGATTACAGTCTGATCGTAAGCCCTCTCTATCAAGTGACCCAGAAAAAGAATGATTTCAAATGGGGCCCTGAGCAACAACAGGCCTTTGAACAGATTAAACAGGAGATAGTTCATGCAATAGCTCCTGGGCCAGACCGGGCAGGACAAGATGTAAAAAATGTGCTCTACACGGCAGCCAGGGAGAATGTCCCTACCTGGAGCCTCTGGCAGAAAGCACCAGGGAAGACCCAAAGTCAACCCCAAGGGTTTTGGAGTTGTGGATATAGAGGGTCCGAAGCCCGATATACTCCAACTGAAAAAGAGATATTGGCAGCATATGAAGGGGTTCGAGCTGCTTCAGAAGTGGTTGGTACTAAGGCACAGTTGCTCCTGGCACCCCGACTGCCGGTGCTGGGCTGGATGTTCAAAGGAAACATCCCCACACACACCATGCAACCGATGCTGCATAGAGTAAATGGGTTGCACTGATCACACAACGGATTTGAGTAGGAAACCCCAGTCGCCCAGGACTCTTGGAAGTGATCATGGACTGGCCAGAAGGCAAAGACTTTGGAATATTGCCAGAGGAGCAGGTGACATGTGCTGAAGAAGCCCCACTGTATAACAAACTGCCAGAAAATGAAAAGCAGTGTGCCCTGTTCACTGATGGGTCTTGTCGCCTTGTGGGAAAGCACCACAGATGGAAGGCTGCTGTATGGAGTCCTACACGACAAGTAGCAGAAACTGCTGAAGGAGAAGGTGAATTGCGTCAGTTTGCAGAGGTAAAGGCCATCCAGCTGGCCTTAGACATTGCTGAATGGGAAAAGTGGCCAATGCTCTATCTCTATACTGACTCCTGGATGGTGGCAAATGCCCTGTGGGGCTGGATACAGCAGTGGAAGCAGAGCAACTGGCAGCGCAGCGGTAAACCCATCTGGGCTGCCGCACTGTGGCAAGATATTGCTGCCTGGGCAGAGAACCTGGTTGTGTACACTGCAATGAAACAAGCCAAGCGGGTAAAGCCTATGTGGTGTGGGGGATGATGGCTGAAAAATAAATATGGAGAGGCCTGGCAGATTGACTATATTATACTCCTAGAAACCTGCCGATGCAAGTGCCATGTATTCACCATGATGGAACCGACCACTGGAAATATATCCTGTGCCCCATGCCACCACCCAGAGCACTCTCCTGAGCCTTGAAAAGCAAGTCTTATGGTGACATGGCACCCCAGAAAGTAGTGAGTGAGACAACGGGACTCATTTCTGAAACAAATGTCCATATACACCTGGGCCAAAGAGCATGGCATTGAGTGGGTGTATCACATCCCCTATCATGCACCAGCCTCTGGGAAAATCAAACAATACAATGGACTGTTAAAGAATATACTAAGAAAAACGGGTGGTGGGCCACTCGAGCTGGCCCTGCCCAATCAGAGCTCTTACGCACTGTGGAAGGGGATAAAGTGTCTGTAGCGCACGGGAGACTTGCTTTTGCTCAGGGACCTTGGTGCACTTGGTGGGTGAAGCGTGAGGATGCAGAAGTCTGATGTTTACTTCAGTGGCACTTGATTTTGGGTGAAAATAGCCAGGCAACTGAACGGCATGATGCTGATTGCTCTATAATATTGTATGTCATTACTTCTTTGTTTGCTATATGCCGTATCAATGGTATCGTAGTAGGAATCACCCCGATTAATGAAGAATGAACTTTGATTAAACCAAGCGAAGTGCGGCAGTGATGGAATGATGTCATAGTTTTAGCTGGGATAGAGTTAATTTTCTTTACTCTAGCTGGTATAGTGCTGTGCTTTGGACTCAGCATGAAAACAATATTGATAACACACAGATGTTTTGGCTGCTACTGGGTAGTACTTATACTAGTCAAGGACTCTTCTAGCTTCCCATGCTCTGCCAGGTGCACAAGAAGCCAGGAGGGGAGGGGGGCACAGCTAAGAGAGCGGATTCAAACTGGCCAAAGGGATATTCCATATCATGTAACATCATGCCCAGTATGTTAACTGGGAGGAGCTTGCCAGGGGAGTGAGGCATCAATTGTGGCTCGGGGACCGGCAGCATCGGCCAGCGAGTGGTGAGTGGTTGTATCATTTGTGTTTTTGGTTTTTCCCCTTTTTCCCTTTTCCCTTTTATCATATTATCATTATTGTTATTATCATAATCAATATTATTATCATAGTTATTTGTGCTGGTTTTGGCTGAGAAGGGGTTAATTCTCCTCACTGTGGGAGGTCCGCTACCTTTCCAGCTTCCTGCGCTCTGTCGTGTTGGCGGGAGGCTGGTGGGGGCAGGGCCACGGCGAGGGCGGCTGACCCCGACTGGCCAATGGCAGGTTCATTCCATACCATGTGACACCATGACCAGTATATTAAGGGGGGGCAGTTTGCAGCTCGGGGGAGGTGCGGCGTCAGGTTGGTGGGTGGTGAGCAGCTGCGTCGCGTGCAGTTTGTTTCGGCGGTTCGTTCCCCCCCCCCGCAGGTTTCGCTCCTCTCGTTGTTCTCCTTTCCATTGCATTTTTGTTGTTGTTTTTTAAATTTTAATTATTAAACTGTTCTTATCTCAACCCACGAGCATTGCCCTTCTGATTCTCTCCCCCATCTACCAGTGGGGGAGTGAGCTGACTGGGGGTGAACCATGACATGGAATAAGGACTGACTTCATCATGCAAGAATCCAACACCACACACACCATCTCTCCTGCCCTGAAAGACGGTTATGATAGATGGAGCCCAGGGTCACAGACTAAATTAACTCAATGGACATTTTGTGGACATTTTACAGACGTTGGTCTTCCGATTCTCTCTGCCATCCCACAGCGGTGGGGGGAGTGACCAAGCAGCTGTGTGGTTCTTAATTGCTGACTGGGGCTAAACCACGATACTATGAAAAAACCCAAAACCATATTTGTTTCTTTTGTTACCATGTTATTTTCAAATTATGTGATTCCTGATAGGTTTTCCACTCGTTAGTCCAAATTAATATATGTACCTTTAAATAGAGATTTCCTCAAACCATGATCATCATATTTGTTGTTTGCTAAGTGCACATGAAAAAAATGCTACATTTATACATTCACAAAGGACTTGTTTGCTTTGTCTTACCTCTTGGGCTGATACCTGAATTCCTCTGGTTTTTGTCCCCCTTCCTTTCTCATCATTTCTTGGATTTTTAGTACATCATTGCTGAATAAATGTCTGATGTTCCTTTTTGAAGGGTAGATCACTGCAGCTGACTCTCAGGCAATGCACATAAACATCACCAGTCAGGAGTTGAACTATGTCTATAGGATATATAAACTGATGGAACATGCTTTGTTATTGTTATTAGACAATTCCTCTCACACACCACAGAGTTAGTGCCGTGCTTGCTGAGTTATCAGTATTTAGTTCCGAACATCATACCAGCCACGTTTTTGGAGGTGAAGAGACTATCACTTACATCAAAAGCAGAATAGCCTTTTGGTGTCTCTGGACACTAATAAATGTTGAGTCTAATAACTGAGATGGGCCAGGAGGGGGTCTTATAGTGCATGCTCAGAGATACATGGTGGCTGGTGCCTTTCTAGCCTTCTTTCTCCTCTTTCTTCCTGATTTTGCTCTTGAGTTCTGCAACTGGGAGTGTGAGGAGTCTTCCCTTCCTTTGCCACCCAGGTGCACACAGCATGTTTGGTAGTGATTTGCTGTGGAGATTTAGCCCTTTTATACCTGTGGGATGTCTGATTTTCTAGGGTTTAACATATTGGGGTTAATACCTAATTAGGTCAGGTTTGTGCTGCCCTTACCACTCTGATTACTGTTTGCATTAGTGCTGTAACTTTTTCCCCTTTGGTAGAGAAATAAAAGAAAGATGCCATGTAAGGGCATTCCAGCATGGAAGAAGACAACATTTTCTTACTGCTTCTTCATCTTTTTTTTAACACTGCCCTTCAAAATTTTTGCTCAAACATCATCCCAATGGCTAGAAAAGAAGTCCTCACTTTTATTCTTAAAAATAATATGTAATTAAAAAAAAAATCACTTGCCTGCCAGCCGTGAGCTGTTGTGGGCGCTTCCAGCTCAAAGCATCACATTGGGTGAGCCATGCTCCCTTGTGCTGGATGTCCCTAGGACAGCTCCTCTGTGGGGCCACAGCTCCAGCCTGTGGGGAGGAAACTCAGAACAGAGTTGCTACTTCTTAATGCAGTTTTTCAACCTTGAGATTCAGTGCATCTTAAGGATTATATATCTTATCCCTCACCTGATGCACTGTTGCCGTGGCAATTGGCACCTGTTGTTCTTTGACCTTCAGCAACCCCACAACAGAAGGGTCCTTCGAGAGGCCAGGCAAGGTAGACAGCTGTTTAATTTCCTCCACCTCCAAGGCAGCTACACCAAAAGCCCACTTGTACCCTTTTGGGTCCTTGAAATACCCTCTCCTGAGGTAGTCTATGCCAAGGATGCACGGAGCCTCTGGGCCAGTCACAATGGGGTGCTTTTGCCACTCATTGCCTGTTAAGCTCACTTCGACCTCCAATACAGTTAGCTCTTGGGATCCCCCGTCACTCCAGCAATGCTGATGGGTTCTGCCCCTATATAGTTTGATGGCATTAGGATGCACTGTGCACCAGTGTCCACTAAAGCTTTATACTCCTGTGGGTCAGATGTGCCAGGCCATCGGATCCACACAGTCCAGTGAAACCTGTTGTCCCTTTCCTCCCCCTGGCTGGAGGCAGGGCCCTTCTAGTCCCAGTCATAGCATTTGCAACTTACTTCTTCTGAACGTGAATCAAGAGTCTCTCTATTAACCTTAGAAATAAAATCAGCACTTCTACTCCTCTGTCTGGGGGATTGCTTACTGGAAACTGGAGCAGCAGCTTTCCTGGAAGAACCCCCCCGAGTGACTGTTTTTCCTTGCAGCTCATGTACCCGTGCCTCTAGGGTCAAGGTAGGTCTTCCATCCCACCTCATCATGTCCTCTCCGTGGTCACGCAAGTAGAACCACAGGGTGCCCCGTGGTGTATATCTTCTCCTTTGAGCAAAAGGACACTTATTCCTAATAGCTGAGGCACTACTCTGTCGAGGTGGGGAGCAGGACATATCTTCTTTGAGTTGCTGGACCTCTTGGTGATATCCTGAAGAAAATGGAATTTTTGGAATTTTCCACTAAACCATAACAATGCACTATGTGAGCTTGGCAAAACAGAATTTGACAGCCAGAGGTAGAAACTGAGAGATAGGGAAGCACTTGTTTTACAACTATATCCTTGAGGAGAGCTGAGATACTGATCAAAGCAAACATCCTGCCTCAGAATACGATGAGAACAGGGTGATAAAGTGTGTAGTCAAGGAGACAAACTAATTGGGATGTAGATAAGAACTAAACCAAAGTGCCCAGTATGGGAACTATCCTTGTTATAATACTAAAAATCAGGCCCATAGGCCGGGAACTGCCGCCCCCTCTAGTAAGTCCCTTAACCTATGAGCATGCATGGTAAATTAAAAGTGAGCTGTACTGTTAAATCCAAGTGAGAAAGAAATTAACCAACGATTAGCTGAGGCATGTGAATATTAGCTGTGATTGACACATTTAACTGTATAAATGCCTTGTAGTTTCTTGGTGAAGTGTGCCAGCTTTGTGGGTTACCACCTAGCACCAATCTTTGCATAAAAATGACTTGAATAAAATACCTCCACTCTGTGTGTTGTTTGGCATTTTGCACACTGGGTGAATGAACCCACTTTTCGGGATAACAGTGTTGTCCCTAAATCAGTGTGCACAATCAACACACTGAGTCAAGATATTTGTCTTCATTGCCAGTCTGTGGAGTGGAGTGCTGGGCATTTAACATCAGCCAGCACACCTTTTAGAAATACACAGGGTCTTTTATACAAAATGATGACAAAGAAGAAATATCTGATTGGTTATTGGCATAAAAGTTTATCCGCGCATGTCCTATTTTTAGTTTAGCTCATTATATTTTGTTGGTCTTATATTTACAATTGAATTATCTTCCCAGGGGTGTGCTTTTTGGTATTATAATTACCTAAGGTAACTAGAGGTCACACCTTCTTCCTATTTGCTACCACTAAGTTACTGTTTAACTTTGCATCCTACTGTGGTTCCTGCTTGAACAATGGCTAGCCCCAAGGCAAGTATTTACAGGCCTTTGTTTTAGGGACTTTCTATTCTCGTTGTCATGGTTTCAGGACAGAGCATCATGGTCACCTTAACTTTTGACATCATGATGATCTAAATGCATGTAGTAAGTGAAGGAGGTAGTCCCTCTTGCCTTCCCTGCCTCTGACACATGTCCCCACTGCCTCTCTTTCATCAGATTTCACAATCAAATTGTTGATAAGTGTGTCAGACCAGCCTGCTGACTGAGTGGAAAGGCAGTTACCAAAATAAAAAAGCATGAGTCTTCCTCCAAATGTGCTATCTCGTGTAAAAAGTGGTCAGTCTTACACAGGTACAGCACAGTTGCATTAGGGGCCTAATGGCAGTGTACTGAAACCAGCGGAGGATTTTTGTGGTAGCTAAAACCAAGGACCACAAAATCACCCTGGCCAAAAAAAGAAGATCCCAAAAGCAGAAGCTTCAGAGCTGCCCACCTCCCAGAAGTTTGCTTAGACCACCAAGCTACAACATCAATCATTGAGCTCTCCTCAATGAAAAAGAAAGTCCTGGAAACGAACCAGTACCGTTCCCATAACAGGTGTACAAGGTCCATGTGGAAAGGGCCATCTCTATTAGCTTTGGTCCCATTCACAGGAACCAGCAATGCATTTTCAGTACAGTCCATCAGTAGCTGCTTCTACCTAAAGTAATTACATTTCCTTTTCACATTTCTATAGATGTCAATTGTTATAATGGACATCGTACATAATTTTTCAGGCCCCATGTTGAAGTTTCAATTGGGCTGTAATTGCCCAGCAAGAGAGGACCTGCTCTGGAGAGATCCCCTCCCAGCCCCAAATTGGGAGTGGGAACTGGGAATGCTCAGCTTAGCCCAAAGTACTGAGTTTCCCAAGCTTTGGGTCCAACACTTTATAGAAACATGAGAAATCACCACTGTGTGCTTTTCTGCCTCTTGACTCCCACCAAAGTCAATATGATTTAGAAGTTAATTTCAGTGGGGTGTCCTGGTTTTCGCTGGGATAGAGTTAATTTTCTTCACAGTAGCTGATATAGTGCTGTATTTTGGATTTGCACTGAAACCGGTGTTGATAATGTGGAGATGTTTTAGTTGTTTCTGCTAAGCAGTGCTTACCCTAGTCAAGGACTTTTTCAGCTTGTGTGAGGGGTTTTAGATGATGGTCTGTGTAGGGCCACAACAGAAAAATTACAAGCTGAACACAGCTGTGAGAACGCGACCATGAAGAAGGGAGCTGGGAGGATTGTTATTGAACAATATGTTGTTGCAATCCGGGAGCCGCTGTTAGCCAGCAGAGTACACACCTGGCAGGCCTTGTTGCATGCGCTGGCCATGTGTGCGGCAATGTCTAGTCAGTACTTTCCCACTGAATCTGCTGATGGTATAAAAAAAAAGAACGGCTCAAAGTGGAGAGAGAAGACACAGAGGATGCCCTGAAGGTGCCACGCCTACCTACCTTCTCTGTGATGACCTGGCTAATGGTCACCCTCCTGCTCAGCGGTGTCTCGGGCATAGTTGGGTTGGTAAGACTCTCATAAAGGGAAAGCAATATGCTAGTAACTGCTTATGCCAGGTATTGCTATAATAGAGCAATACTGTTGTGCTTTTTAAATATCATGTGTTGGGTGAATTTTGTGCATAGGAATCCTGCGAACCTGTTACACAGCTTCCCATGCTCTGCTGGGTGCACAAGATGCTGGGAGGGGACACAGCGAAGACAGCTGACCCCAACTGACCAAAGGGACATTCCATACCATATGATGTCATACTCAGTATATAAAGCTGGGGAAGAAGAAGGAAGCGGGGGGATGTTTGGAGCGATGGCATTTGTCTCCCCAAGTAACCGTTATGCTCAATGGAACCCTGCTTTCCTGGAGATGGCTGAACACCTGCCTGCCAATGGGAAGTAGTGAATAAATTCCTTGTTTTGCTTTGCTTGTGCATGTGGCTTTTGCTTTACCTATTAAACTGTCTTTATCTCAACCCTCGAGTTGCCTCACATTTACTCTTCTGATTCTCTCCCCCATCCCACAGGCGTAGGGGGAGTGATTGAGCAGCTGCATGGTGCTTGATTGCTGACTGGAGTAAACCACTACAGTCCTTTTTGACGCCCAACGTGGGGCTCACAGCAATGGCCAGGTGCCTGGGCCGGCAGATGGCCAGGTCCCCGCTGCTGTTTCTGTGCTGCTGTACCAGACAGGCTGAAACTCCAGCGTGAACTCGAGTCAAAGGGACTGTGACTTGTGGATGAGTCCGCATAGGGGCAGGACACCCCAAAGCGTCTGTGGCCGTGTCTAAGCCCTTGCCAGAGCAGGGATATCTTGAAGCATTTGTGGCCTTGGTTATGTCTGTGCCACAGCAGGTATAGCTCTGAGGCAATTTTGGCCCAAGGATAAGTCCATGTTGGAGAAGGTACCCCTCGAAGCATCTGTGGCTGTAGATAAGTCCATGCTGCAGCAGGTACACCTTGAAGCATCAGTGGCTGTGCATGAGTTCATGCCGGAGCACCTCAAAGCATGTGTTCATGGATAAGCCCTCGACAGAGCAGGTACACACCTGGAGGGATTTTAGCCATGGGTAAGGCCATGTTGGAACATATTTACTTCTGAAGGGACTAGGGCTGTGGGTAAGGCCACGCTGGAGGAATTGTGGTCCATGGAGAAGGCCACACTGGAACAGGCGCACCTCAAAGTGACTGTGGCTGTGGATAAGTCTATGCCACAGCAGGTATACCCCTGGAGAGACTGTGGCTCCTAGATAAGGCTCCACTTGGAGCAGGTACAACCCTAAAGGACTGCAGTCTGTGGATAAGTCCAAGTTGGAGCAGGGGCAAATGCATACTGGTCCACCAGCCACAATATGAAAATCAAATAGTACAGGACTCTGAATGTGTGACATTACAGCATTTTTCTACAGTCTATACACCAGAAGTATATGGAAAATAAAAAAAGGAAAAAATCATGGAATCATAGAATCATTAAGGTTGGAAAAGACCTCTAGGATCATCAAGTCCAACTATCAACCCAATGCTACCATGTGTCCTAAACCACGCCCTGAAGTGCCACATCTACACCTCTTTTGAACACCTCCAGGGATGGAGACTCCACCATCTCTCTGGGCAGCTTGTTCCAATGCCTGACCACTCTTTCAGTGAAGAAAATTTTCCTAATATCCAGTCTAAACCTCCCTGATGCAGCTTGAGGCTGTTTCCTCTCGTCCTATCGCTAGTAACTTGGGAGAAGAGACCAACACCCACCTCACTACAAACCACATGGCAAGAGACTTCTCTAGTGCTAACAGCAAATGTAGGTTCTTGACATGTGCAGTGCTATACTACAATCTAATAAACAGTCTCAACCAAGACAAAGGAAAGTGACTCTCCAACTGTTATATTTAATCAACTTTCCTAACTGCTTCAAGCAATTCATTCAGATCACTTTTGGGCTAAATCAACATGAAGGAATCCTTCCACCTGAGTTCTTATTATATGTTTCTTATATTACAGCTCAGAAATATTAGAAGGCATACTATACCTTGGCAGGTCCTCCAGGAAGGAAAGTTTCCTTGCTTCTCTTCACATGCCAGTGCAGTGAGACTGCGTGAGGAGCTGCTGTCTCCATCCCTTTGCATTTTTAGATCCTGCATTAAATAGATAGCTTCTGCTTCTCAGTAGAGATGAAGCTAGGGGTAGGCAGAACAAAGAGGGCTTTGTTTTGGTCTGCAAGTCTGGTTCATCTCTAAAGCTGGGCAAGGTAGCAACACAAAGGGAGCCTGGTGGAGTGAGTGAATGAATCTGGCTTCTGGAGTAGGTGTTCACATGAGTTTTGCATGTTTAGGAGATGCTCCTGCACAAAACTTGTGTCCTGGCTAGTTTTTGTGCCCTTCTGACACAGTGTGGACTGCCAGAGTGTCTACTCTTGACCTCTTGTTCCTTGCACCCAGAAAGCCAAAGCTCAAGCTGTGAAATTAAACCAGGAGTTTGAAGGTGTGGACAAAAGGTTTTGTAAGATACTTTCCAGCATCTGAGTGTGGGCTGATCTGTCAGTGTAGAACTAGCCAGAATTATTTACATCTCATCCAGGGAAAGGATTGCTGCAAGATATATTGATGCCTGGGCAGTGATATTGATTTGCATCTGTTGAAATTACTCCCTGGTCATTTGGCCACACCAGGATCACTGGAAGACATGGGTCCCCAGACATGCATCTGTGGTCACTGATGGAACCAGTGGTGGGAGTGGCATATGCCTTCTCCTCATGCTCTTCCACCTTTCAGCGTCTGGGAGCTTTGGACAGTTGAATGATGTTTGAAAAATGTTTGTAAATGCTTGCAATGAATGATCAAGTTGTTGAGATGTATGAGGTTTGCACAGGTGGACTGGTTTTTTGGGGGGGGGCTTCCTTGGAGGCACCTTGAAGTAAATTAGGCTGACACAGGCTTGGATGCATTGCTTTAAAATTTGGGTCTCATTTTCTCACTATATGTGCCCTACTTTGGTCAACATTTTTCAAGTGAGCAGTTCATCTGCATGCACAGAAGTGTGTGCAAAATCTGGAATAAGATGCTATGCTTCATAGTCTCTCTTGAAGATTTTCTCTCCAATGGCTTCTGATTTCTTTGGTTTATTATTCATTGCATTCTGTATTGGGTTTCCGTGGCAAGGTTTTGGTAGTGGGGGGCCACAGGGGTGGCATCTGTGAGAAGATGCCAGAAGCTTCCCCTATGTCCAATAGAGCCAGCACCAGCTCAGCCAAGTCTGAGCCCATCAGCTATGGTGGTAGCACCTCTGGGATAAGATATTTAAGAACAAAAGAAAAAAAAAGCCTGTGCAGTTGCAGCCGGAGAGAGGAGTAAGAGAGTAAGAAACAACTCTGCAGACACCAAGGTCAGTGAAGAAGGAGGAGGAGGAGATGCTCCAAGCACCAGAGCAGAAATTCCCCTGCAGCCTATGGTGAAGACCATGGTGAGGCAGGCTGTCCTCCTGCAGACCATGAAGGTTAACAGTGGAACAGATATCCACCCCATGCCAGAGCAGACGCCTGAAGGAAACTGTGACCCCATGGGAAGTCCATGCTGAAGCAGGCTCCTGGCAGGACCTGTGGACCCATGGAGAGAGGAGCCCATGCTAGAGCTCTGCCATGTGGGCAAGAAGCCGGGAGGGGAGAGGCCACAGCCAAGACAGCTGACCCCAACTGGCCAATGGGATATTCCATACCATGTGACGCCATGACCTGTATATTAACCAGGGGAGTTGGCACGCGGGGGAGGCAGTTTCAGCTTGGGGATTGGTGGCGTCAGGTCAGTGGGTGGTGAGTGGCTGCATCACGTGTTGTTTGTTTTGGTTGTTCATTCCCCCTTCCCCCCACCCTGGGTTTCGCCTCCTTATTTTCCTTTTAATTACATTATTGTTGTTGTCGCTATTATTTTATTTTAATTATTAAACTGTTCTTATCTCAAGCCACAAGTTTTCTTGCTTTTGCTCTTCTGATGCTCTCCCCCATTCCACAGGGGTGGGGGGAGTGAGCGAGCGGCTGTGTGGTGTTTAATTGCTGACTGGGGCTAAACCATGACAGTATTTTATCACCTTTACTAATAATTGTAAATTATATTATAACTCGTGCGTGTATGTTTTCTTTAGACTGGGAGATTATAATATCTTACCCCTCCAAAAGAAAGCCAACACTCTGCTCTTTCCTGACTTATGCTTTCTTTTATCATTTTATTATATCAGACATATATTTAGTTATGTCTTTTCTGTTTGTTTGTTTCTCCAAACAAATTATATTTAGGTTCACATTCCCAGGGTTTTCTCTCCTATTTCTGAGTGGAAAGAAACGGGACATTACAAAAACATTATTTCTTTGATTAGTTTTGAGAACCAGAGCTAGAGTATGTTTTTGGCTAGAGATGTGGGACTTGGTATTACCCATTCAAGAAGAGGAACCTTTAGACACACTGACTGACACCAATCCTTGTTGATGCTTTTAACCTCTGGGGAAATATTAGCCATATTATGCCTTAGTCAGAAGTGCCAGATCCACCAGGAAACTCAGCATTTATGTATGCTGTATTTAGATGGCTGCATTAATTGCTCAGGATCAAGAGCCTGACTAAGCTTGCCTGCTCACTGTCTCATCCCGAGCTCATAAAAACGGTGTAACACAAATATCTCTGTCCCCTGTCTCAACCAGGTGCTATTGGAGCCTTTCAAAACTCAAGTCCCCACACTTACCTCTTCCAGTTAAACACATAATCAATAATAGTTAACAATCATTCTGATACAACATTTAAAATTTTATAACCTGTATTATGTATTAACCAAACTAACTATAGATGCTAGCCCCTGCATAGCGGTAAATCCATCAGTGCATCTCAAGCAAGAATGATTGAAGTTTGTGTGACACCTTTCCTTGACAAAACACTTAATTCAGTGTCCTTTCTCTATGTGGCTTCTGGGATGGAGAGAATGGCTCAGCTACACTCATAGAATCATTGAATGTCCTGAGTTGGAAGGGACCCACAAGGATCATCAAGTCCAACTCCTGTCCCTGCACAGGACAACCCCAAATTTACACCATATCTCTGAGGGTGTTCTCCAAGTGCTTCCTGAATATCGTCAGGCTTGGTGCTGTGACTACCCCCTGGGGAGCCTGTTCCAGTGCTCCACCACCCTCTGGGTGAAGAACCTTTTCCTAATATCCAACCTAAACCTCCCCTGGCACATCTTCCTGCCATTCGCTTAGGTCCTATCATTGGTCAGCAGAGAGAAGAGATCATCGCATGCCCCTCCTCTTCCCCTTGTGAGGAAGCTGTAGACTGCAATGAGTTCTGCCCTCAGTCTCCTCCAGGCTGAACAAATCAAGTGACTTCAGCCGTTCCTCATATGGTTTCTCCTCTAAACCATTCACCAACTTTGTGGCCCTCCTCTGGACACTCTCTAGTAGCTTTATATCCTTAATATACTGTGGCACCCAAAACTGCACACAGTACTCAAGGTGAGGCCACACCAGTGCAGAGTAGAGCAGGACAGTGACCTCCCTCGACTGGCTAGCAATACAGTGCTTGATGCACCCCAGGACTCGGTTGGCCCTCTTGGCTGCCAGGGCACACTGTTGGCTCACGTTCAACTTGCCATCGACCAGAACCCCCAGATCCCTCTCTGCAGAGCTGCTCTCCAGCCTCTCGTTCCCCAGTCTGTATGAACATCCAGGTGTAAGATCCAGCAATTGCCCCTGTTAAACTTCATAGGATTGGTGATTACCCACTGCTCTAATTTGTCTAGATCCCTCTGCAGGGCCTCTCTGCCCTTGAGAGTGTCAACAGCTCCTCCCAGTTTTGTGTCATCAGCAGTCTTAATTAGTATTCTTTCAAGTTCTGCATCCAAGTCATAAACAAAGAGATTAAAGAGTACCAGCCCTAAGAGGGATCCCTGCAGAACCCCACTGGTGACTGGCCACCAGCCTGATGTAACCCCATTTACTATGACTCTTTGAGCCCAACCCATCAGCCAATTGCTCACCCACTGCATTATGTGTTTAACCAGCTGTATGCTGGACTGGACAGTATCCAGGAGGATACTGTGAGAGACAGTATCCAAAGCTTTACTGAAATCCAAGAAGATCACATCAACTGGTTTTCCTTGATCAACTAGGTGGGTGACCTTGTCATAGAAGGAAATCAAATTTGTTAAGCAGGACTTTCCCCTCATGAACCCATGCTTGCTAGGACCAATGACTGCATTTTCTTTCAGGTGTTTTTCAGTAACTCCCAGAATAATCTTCTCCATAATTTTACCAGGCACAGAAGTGAGACTGACAGGCCTACAGTTACTGGGGTCATCCCTGTTGCCCTTCTTGAAGATTGGGACAACATTTGCCAGCTTCCAGTCAACTGGGACCTCTCCAGATTCCCAAGAGCATTGAAAAATCATTGAGAGAGGTCTTGCTATGACATCATCCAGCTCTTTAAGTACCCTCAGATGAATCCCATCAAGCCCCATCAACTTATAGGGATCTAGCTGGATCAGCAAGTCCTGCACAAATTCAGGGTTTATTAGGAGTCATGGTTCTCTAGCCCAGGGCCCTGGGGGTCTCTGAGCCCACCATCGGTATTGAAGACCAAGGTGAAAAAAGCATTAAATGTCTCTCCCTTATCTATGCCTGTGCTGGTTTTGGCTGAGAAGGGGTTAATTCTCCTCACCGTGGGGGGTCGGCTACCTTTCCAGCTTCCTGTGCTCTGCCGCGTGGCGGGGGGGCTGGGAGGGGCAGGGCCACAGTGGGGGCGGCTGACCCTGACTGGCCAATGGCATGTTCATTCCATACCATGTGACACCATGACTAGTATATTAAGGGGGGCAGTTTGTGGCTTGGAGGAGGTTTGGTGGGTGGTGAGGGGCTGTCGTGTGTGGTTTGTTTTGGCGGTTCATTCCCTTCACCCCTCCCTTCACCCCTCCCTTCCCCTGCCCCCCTGGGTTTTGCGCCTCTCGTTGTTCTCCTTTAAGTTGCATTTTTGTTGTTGTTTCTTTTGATTTAAATTATTAAACTGTTCTTATCTCAACCCACGAGCGTTACCCTTCTGATTCTCTCCCCCATCTACTGGTGGGGGAGTGAGTGATCGACTGTGTGGGGCTGAGCTGCTGGCTAAACCACAACAATGTCTGTGCTTGTGAGGTGACCATTCTCATCAAGCAACGGGCCAATGTTATTTCTAGCCTGCCTTTTACCGTTAATGTATTTAAAAAAGCCCTTTCTATTGTCCCTCACAATACCAGCCAGCTTCAACTGTAAGACTCTAAGTGAGCTTTGGCCGCACGTATTTCCTCCCTGCAGTGGCAAACAGCATCCCTATAATCCTCCCATGTCAATTGACCTTGCTTCCACTGGCCATATACTTTCTTTTTTCTCCATATTTCTAGAAGAATACCCCTGGTCAGCCAAGCCAGCATTTTGCCTTGCCTGCTTGTCTTCCTGCACTTTGGGATTGCCTGCTCCTGTGCTCTTAGGAGGTGGTACTTAAAAAGCGACCAGCACTGATGGACCCCAGTACTTTCAAAAGCTTTTTCCCAGGGGACCTTACTATGTAGTTCCCTGAGCAACCTGAAGTCTGCTCTCCTCATGTCCAGAGTTGAGGTCTTGCCGGCAGTTTTCCTCCTGTTACCATAGATTTTAAACTTGACTGTTTCATGGTCACTGTGGCCAAGGAGGCCCCCAATCTCCACTTCACCCATGAGGCCCTCTCTGTTAATAAGCATCAATTCAAGGAAGGCACCCTTCCTGATCACTTCCCTTAGTACCTGTACCAAAAAGTTGTCATCCAGATGGTTTAAGAACCTTCTGGACCTGTTTGTCCCATCCATGTGGTATTCCCAGTTGACATCTGGCAAGTTGAAGTCCCCCATAAGGAGAAGGGTGGATGACTTAGAGGCATCCCTTAGTTCCTTAAAGAATAACTCATCGATGTCATCCTCCTGGCTGGGTGGCCTATAGTAGATGCCCACCGCAACATCTTTGTTTTTCTGTCCCTTAATCCTTATCCAGAGGCTGTCAACTATGCCATTGCCAACTGCAAGCTCTGTGCATTCCAGCTCCTCCGCTACATACAATGCCACCTCCCTGCCTCGCCTGCCCTGCCTATCCCTCCTAAGGAGCTTGTAACCATCCATCATGGCACACCAGTCACAGGACTTGTCCCACCTGGTTTCACTTATGCCAATGATGGACTGGGCCAAGGCTTCCAGCTCTTCTTGCTTGTTCCTCATGCTGCGTGCATTTGTGTAGAAACACTTCAAGTGTGGCTCCTTGTGCCCATCGTCACATGTAGCAAGCTGAGGAGTCTCACTAGCTCGCAGCTCCTCCAACTTTGGTGAGTCTACCCGTTGCTCATCACTCAGTAGTTTGTGTTCATTTTAGGAGACACCCTCATACAACAGCAGCTTTTCCTACTGTTTGCAGCCAGGGTTTCAAATAGCATTGTTTCCTGGATCCCAAATCATCATAATTTCATTTTGTTTTGTTTTATCTTTTCTGTCTTTTTGTATATCTGCAATTCTCCAGTGAAGCTAAGATTACCTTCTAGAAACACAAGCATTCTGTTTTTTCAGGGTTTTGTTGACTAGAATGGTGGTATGGGACTACTTCTACTTCCTTGATAATGTTCTATAATAGAAGCAGTAAATAATCATAACAAACAAATATAAATTGAATATTTTGGTACCATTTTCCACCAAACCAAATTAAAGATAACAGGGAATAGTGATTATCTTGTCTAAACAAGGGCTTCCTTGCTTGAAAGTCCTGCTCTACAAACATAAGCAACCTTTTTCAGACACTATAATGGCAAGGTTTCTATGTCTAGTAATAATAGCTGTGATATGCATGATCACATCTTTAGTTATATTGCCTTTTATGGTGGAAACAATAATCTGTGACATGTCTATGTTATTTAGCTTTTTCCAAGAGACATAAACAAATCTACAGTGACTCCACTTTTCATGTACCACCACCAGTCTGGTCTCATTTCCACCTGTATCTCTGGAATTCAGAATCCATATTTCATTGGAGATATTTTTTTAAGCCGATTGATACATATATGAAAACTTTCTCTGGATTTTGTTCTACTGCTATTGTCAAATGTTCTACCAAGTGCTTTTACGATAGCCAGATCTCTCCCAGGATTGCATTCAAACAGGAAATCATAAATCTGCAGAGAAAATGAAATCCCTTTAGTCTTGGATAACATTTGTGAAGTTCATTTTGTTTGTCATGATGAATGTTATATGATCACTCTCCACTGACATTGGCCTCTCAGAAATAAAGTTCTGAAACCTTTTACATGTGAGGACTAAGCATCCATGTCTATGTAAGTTTACTGACTTCCATTTTTTATTGGTATCTATGGCATATATGTTAAAACTATCCAGATATGACCTTACAGATGTATGAGCACAGCACCAGCATGCTCTTTGGAAGCATCTGTGAATAAGACAGACTTTAGCTCAGAGTGGGACCTCAGTGTTGCAAACACTTGTTAAGATTTTCCTTCATGCCTCTCTTGATCACAAAATCCTTGTTCAAAAAAAAAAAAACAAACCAGACTGCCCTATAAGTCTTCAATTGTATTAGTCACCTTTGCTGCCTCTGCTTTCCTTGCCATGCTCACATCACAATGTCTAGCACTATGGGCACATGTTCCCATCCTGTTATTACTGAATGATCCATCTGAGATCAGTTTGACAAGGACGGCACAGCCCTGGGACAGGTTACTGAGAGATAATGGTGAATCTCCATCCTTGCAGGTTTTCAAGACCAGAATAGATAAAGCCATGGCTGACCTGACCTGGTGCTGGTGAAAGTCCTGCTTTGAACAGAAGGCCGGATTATAGATGTCTTCTCCCAGCCAGCATTTCTGTATGTCCAGCGTAAGTTAATGGTCCATTGACCCTGAGCCTGATACTGGTGGATGTTTTGCAGAGGATTTTCTGTGAGCTAATGGTGCTGTTGTCATCCTCTCTAAGCAGAGCACTATGCAAATCCTTGGAAATTTTTTGAAGCTGTATAACCTACTTTAATGCTTCCATTTTTAAATGCTGGACACTGACTTGACTTGTGTATTCAGATCAATGCTAGTTTTTATTGATTCCAGCTTTGATCCTGGTGACTCTGCCACTTGTTTATTTTTATGTTGTTTGGATCTCCTGGTGCTCACAATGCACAGCACTCTGCCTTCCCTCAGCTTAGTTTTAGTTCTTATCAGCATCCCAATTAGTTCTCCTCCTTGACTATATACTTTATCACCCAGCTTTTGGTGCCTTCTGAGGCAGGATGTTTCCTTTTATCAGTCTCTCAGTTCTTCTTCAAGGATATAGTCATAAAACAAATGCTCCCCTGTCTCTCAGTTCCCTTCTCTGACTGCCAAATTCTGTTTTGCCAGGCTCACATGGTTCACTGTTATTGCTTAGTGAAAAATTGTATTTTCTTTGGGATATCACCACTGGTGCATTTCAGAGCCCCATGGAGGTACTGCTTCCCACAAGGAAATACTCCAACAAGTCAGACAGTAGCTGAGCTTGCCCTTTTGCCAGCTCCACAATAACTTTTCCCAAGAAAAGGAGGTTAGGGACAAGCCGATGACTGGCAAGGTCCCCTGACAGCCAGGCTCCTGAGGCAAGAAGGAAACCTCCAGGGATGAGACTTGTGTATCCTCTATGCTTCAGAAGGTCCCCTTATGAAACCTGGCTTCAACTATGTCTGCCTTATGCTTAGTTACTCATCTGGGTACCTCTATTATTATGGCTGCAGAAATACTGTGTGAAGACATGTTTTATGTTTAGTGTGATTTAAATTTATCTTTTTTTTTGTTCCAGGGTTTGTGTGTTTTTTTCCATTTAGATGTTGTTATGTTGTCAAATTAGCTCTGAAAATAATTTCAGCACAAATCCAAAACATAGCCTCATACTAGCTTCTATGAAGAGAATTCACAGAATCCCAGCCAAAACCAGCACATCCAGAATTTATAAAAGCTGCATTATCACTTAGTGAAATGTGTCACCAAGAGATGGAAATGGGCCCACAAGCAGTGAGACCACAAAGTCCATAGTTCCTCCGCTCTTTTTTGTTTATACAAGACAGGAATTAATTTTGCATAGTGGTATACTAAGATCCAGATCAATCTGCTAGTGTTGAGCAAGCACACTTTCATTACTCTATCATCCATTTTTCTTCCAAAGATATTTTTTAAAGCCTTGAAAGCATAAAGTAGCAAACTGTTTAAATTCTATCAAATGATAAAACACATGGTCCTGACTCATTGCTGGCATCACATAAACGAACTATGGAATTACATCAGAGATTATCTTGGGTCCTTGTGTCATTATGATGATTACATAATAGTTTTGCCAAAACTAAAATAAAATTGGAAGTCTAAGCTACATTTTTATAAAACATAACTGCTTTACCTATTTTTATTGTGTCCTCTAGTATACTATAGAGTATCCAGGAAAAAATATAAAAAATGCATTTTATACATAAGCAAGATGTTCTTCTGCCTACACTTGGGTACGTGCTATGTTATCATTCTTTTCTTAATGTTTGCTAACATATTTGCAGCTGTACCTAAGGTTCTTCATTAGAATAGAAAAAGGTCCTATATAAATCAATGAATAAAATAAATACTTCAGGATTTATTTTCTTTTATTTTTTGAGACATACTTTAAATAGAAATGTGATATCAAGCACATATGCAAGAACACATTGACACAGTACTTTACCATGAATATTTTAAGGAAAGCAAGGAGTACTGGAATAGCCAAAATGGCATATATGCATATTAGGCATACATCATAGTGTCTATATATGTATATATAACTTGAATTAAATATTTAAAGAAATTGCAAAAATCACCTCATTTTATGATAGCATTAATTGGTTATTTTACTTGATGGTTATTTAAAACTTAATAATGCCCCAAAATAATTGCATTTTAAAATAATATATCTAATCATGGAAGAAGTATTCCAAAATAATTTTATTTTTCACTTGGTAAGGATTAAATAACAAAGTCTGTATTCTTTATTGCTGATTCCTACTATTAAGCCAACTACATCTAAGCAGTGCTGATTGCAGTATAAAGAATTATTCTTCTGGGTCCTACTTGTATTCATTCTCATTCTACACTTTAAAAACCCATTCATCAATTACTCTGCTCATACTCCAGTGCAGTCTTCTGGAGAGGAAGAGAGAGACTGCAAGTGTGTGACTCCCCTGCCATACACACATGCACACATAGATCTGTGTATACATTCATAGCACATCACATGTAATTGCCGAGAAACCCTTCACAGGGATATAATAGTGGGATATAATAGTCTTCTCTCCCCAGAATCTCTTGTAACGTTTGGAGTCTTAAACCAAATCAGTCTTGTAAACAGCTAGGTGACCATCAGTGCCAGGATTTTTTTGACATGCAGTGTAAGTGAAATGCTGCATAATATAAAATTATGGTGCTATTAATCCTATAGCACTAGTGATTCCCAGTCCCTCCGCTACTGATACCAACACCATTGTCTCTGGTTTTAAACTTCATCAGTATGCAAACAGAGTGTCACTACGATGGGTGGTAACTTGGTTGGATGCACTTTCTAGATGTCTAGCAAATTAGTATAATTATTTTCAGAGCTGCGGGCAACTCATACATGTTTTATCCTCCATCTGGACCTGCATGCTACACAATAGCTATAAAAGATTATTTCCCCCCTTGGATGTTCATAGACCATAATTGACACCATCCTGATGAAATGGCCATGTATCCCCTAGCACTTCTATATCTGCCACAGCTTGACAACAAAATTATTGCCCTATAGTACTGAAACACTTCAAATATTTAAGACCTCTGTGCATATATTTGTGTTTTGAAACATTCAGCATTAACGTAATGTGGTAATTTATAAACCGACAAATTAACTATGCAGAAACCTGAGCAGGGCCTTATGAGGTCTGCAAAGCAGCAGAAAAGAAAGCAAAAGCTTTTTGCAGTCTGTAATTATAATCTTATCAAGTGTCAGAGGCAGGTTTTAGTCTCCTGTTGTTAGTGCTTTCACTCCTGGACTTAGTTACTGTATGCTGAAGCTGAGATGCTTTGAATCAAACTATTGTCATGATTGCAGCTCATGACAAACTGCCATCATTGCTTGAGCAAGAAGGGGAAATATGAACTTCCATCACTGACCATTTAAATGGGAAAAAGATGAAGGCAAAAAGGCTAAAATAGAATTTACCAAAATTAAACATTCATGTCCGTGATACAAAATAAAGTCCATCCAAGCAAGAAGTATCAATAGCTGCAAAGCTGGTATTGCTCACAAGAGGAGAAGAAAAGAAAGATCAGCTTCCTTTGTTTGTTTGTTATAGAATCATTTTAATGTTTAAAATCCATCACTGTGATCGCCCTCCTTAGTAAGCGCAGGCTGTCCTTACAGGCTCCCCATTGATCCCTAAATAGCTAGACATCGGGACTAACTGAGGCAAAGGACTCCCTTCTCGCTTTTACTGCAGGATCCTGATTCCCTCCCAAATAAATTAAGGACTAATTTTGCCAGAACTCGGGAGAGCACTCAGTGTCTTCTGCTGCCCCCGTCTGTCTGGTGCAGACAGATCCGACGGGCGGCCTCGCCCAGCACGGGCGAAGCAAGGTGCGAGGGGGCGCTGCACCCCTTGGGGCAGCCCTGCGTCCGGCCGAATTGCCCGCATGCTACAGGCGAGTGCGGGCCGCCAGAATAAACGCTCCTCATCAGGGCTGTGCCAGGGTCGCCATGGAAATAGTATGATAGATTTGCCCTTATTCAATCCTAGAGGCCATATTGAAGCATGATGCAAATTTGCTAGAGCCTGAATTCCTTTCAAGTCATGGCTCATGTGTCAGGAAACAAGTCAATGGGCAGACAGCAGTAAACACAGGGACAGAAAGAAACCTTTACTTTCCCACCCTGCATGCTTGTGGTGGCATTTAAAAGCTGAGACCCCTCCAGACCCCATTTCTATCTTGTTTCCCGGTTATTAATTCACTCTTCAGATGGGGGCAGGGGTGGCAATGGGATGCGGGCAGCTGTGACAGCCCCAAGGTGATTGCACTCTGAGTGGGTGGACCCCAGCCACCAAAAACCACTGTCCCCCAGAGGAAAGCGAGCCCCATCCCCAGGGCATGGAGCATCCCCTGCAGAACCAGGGTCACCCTGGCATCACCTTTGGTGCTGCGAAGCATAGGCAAGCACAGCTTGGAAATGAAACCATCCCCTCTGCAAAGTTTATCTTGGTCATCACCATCATCGCACCATCAGTGAAGGAAGAGTTAGTATATGAATTACTACAGGAGCTTGACCCCCACAAATCAATGGGACCTGACAACATTCACCCGAGGGTGTTGAGAGAGCTGGCTGACATCATTGCAAGGCCACTCTCCATAATCTTCGAGAAGTCATGGAGGACGGGGGATGTCCCAGAGGACTGGAGGAAGGCAAATGTTACCTCTATCTACAAGAAAGGCTCAAGGGAGGATCCAGGTAACTATAGGCCCATCAGCCTTACTTCAATCCCTGGGAAAGTTACAAAAAAGATGTAGACAGGCTGGAAGGGGTCCAGAGAAGGGCCACCAAGATGATCAAAGGATTGGGAAGCCTGCCATACGAGGATAGGCTGGGAGAACTGGGTGTTTGTTCAGCCTTGAGAAAAGGAGGCTCAGAGGGGATCTCATCACCATGTACCAGTACTTAAGGGGTAGCTACAAAGAAGATGGAGACTCCCTTTTTACAAGGAGTCACATGGAGAGGACAAGGAGGAATGGACGCAAGTTGCTCTTGGGGAGATTCCGATTGGACACCAGAGGAAAACTTTTCACAGTGAGGCCAGTCAACCATTGGAATAATCTCCCCAGGGAAGTGGTTGACTTGGCCACGTTGGACACCTCCAAGAGTCGTCTGGACAGGGTGCTGGGCCATCTTGTCTAGACTGTGCTCTTCCCAGAAAGGTTGGACTAGATGATCCCTGAGGTCCCTTCCAACCTGTGATTCTGTGATTAGCTAAAGCGTAATGAGTTTAACTATTTGCTTGGCTGTAGTAATGAGAATGAAACATCCTGCGTCCTGAGGTCTGAGACCCAGCCAGGCATGGGGCTTCTCTACACCACCAGTACAGCTGGTGTCCCTGTCACACCAAGAATATCGCTTTTATTTCAAAATCTCATGCTAATACAGTAGGTAACACTGCCACAGGCTCGCTCCTGATTTTTTCCCCCTGCAATTGCTCCAGTCAGGGAAGCCATCTCCATGTTGGTGGAGGCCAGCCAGACCTGACTTGGAGCTGTGGAGACAAGGAGGCATCCCTGGACAAGAGCAGGTGCTGTTACCACTGAGACCCAAACACATGCATAAGAAACTTTCCAGTCCTACAGCTAGACCTCACTTACTGATCTTCAGCATCTTCTGCACCTGCACCTGCCCCTCACTCATGGGATGCACCCCAACAGAAACCTGCTCTGGAGGAAGGCTGAAGGTTAGCATGGTGGCAGAGCATCCCATACTGGTACGTCATGCTGTGTCCTCTGTAAACCAACAAATGCCCTAAACATGGTCTCTCAGCCCTCCTTGGATGGTTTCTGTTGGGACTGGACTGCTTGAGGCATTTGCTGGTACACTGGACAGCCAGGATCTCTGCAACAACACAGAAGAGCTGGCAAAGGACAACCAGCACCTTTTTTGGATGTTTTCCATGACTGATTTTTTTTTCCTCATTTTTCTCAGCTCCCAGCATGCATGGCTGTTTTGGAAGCTGTGCCATTTGCAGGATGAAGACCCTCTGGCAAAGGCCTTGTGGTGTCCAGGTCATGGGCTGAGGCTGCTCTGCTGGCGGCCATGTGTTTGTTGTGCACCCCTCTTCTGGGGTGCACTGGCCACCCCAGCCCTCACCCCAGCCCTCCTCACTCCCCTTTGCCAAGGACCACTGCAGTAGGCTGCTCCTCACCAATGGCTTCCCAACAGGGCTCATGGGATGTGGAGAGAGGCAGCGAGAGATTCTGCAATGCAGATTATTCAATTTAAATATGGTTTTATTTCTTTGGCTGGTAAGATGGTTTCTTTTCTCTTTTATTGGTTGCTTGCCTTCCCTAGCTTGTATGCTGAAACTGGCACTTCATTTTCACTTCAATCCCAGCCTAATATTAATGCAGGTAGTGATGTAAGAATGTGGAAAAAAAGAGAAATTCAATCCTTACACTCTATGAACCCACTGGTGATGGATTAAATATAACATATTTTTTCCTTATATATTATGGCAATAGCTCTTGCATGTCTGAAGACACACGGTGTTATCTAAAGCACCCTATTCAGACATGCAATCTAAGTTGCCTCTGCCATACTCTGAGTAAACAAGCTTGAGTTAATGGTGTTTTGTGTAAATGAGGCACATATTAGATTGAGTGCATTCAGGTCTGTTTATCTAGTTATGATTTTTCTTTGCAAGAGCAAAGAAAGAGCAAAAAAAAATCCAGTTTCCTTGTACAACTGTCCCTTGCATGAGGTATCTGGGAGATGGAGGAAGGTCTAAAGAAGTTCAAGATTTTACAGCTCAGTTGAATACTGAGGAAAATGGATACCAAGGTCAAATTAAGAATAAAGTGGAAAAGGCCAAGCCTCCAGCAAAACATTTTCTTTATCATTGTTCTGCTATATAAAAAAACAGTCGGTTGTAATAGAAGGTGACAACAGAGGGGAAATGTTATGGAAACTGAACATAGCAAAATTTTGCCAGTGGTTTATCATATATGTATTTTGATTGTTCTATCTATTTTGTGCAGCTTCTCTGCACAAAACTGCAGCATGGCAGACCCTGGTAATGGATTCCTTCCAACAGACCCCTGCCAGTTCTGGTCTGTATTGGTTTTGGATGGGATAGATTTAATTTTTCATAGTAGTTAGTATGGGGCTATATTTTGGATTTGCGCTGAAAACAGTGTTGATAATACAGAGATGTTTTAGTTACCGTCAAGCAGTGCTTACACAGCATCAAGGCCTTTTCTGTTTCGCACACCACCCCACTAGCGAGCAGGCTAGTGGTGGACAAGAAATTGTGAAGGGACACAGCCAGGACAGCTGACCCCAACTGGCCAAAGGGATATTCCATACCATATGACATCATGCTCAGTAATAAAAGCTGGGGGAAGAAGGAAGGGGGGAACGTTCAGAGTGCTGGAGCTTGTCTTCCCAAGTAACCATTACGCGGGATGGAGCCCTGCTTTCTGTGAGATGGCTGAACACCTGCCTGCCGCTGGGAAGTAGTGAATGAATGCCTTGTTTTGCTTTGTTTGTGTGCATGGCTTTTGCTTTACCTTAATAGGTAACTGTCTTTATCTCAACCCACTATTTTTCTTACATCTACCCTTCCAATTTTCTCCCCCATCCCGTTGCGGGGGGAGTGAGCAAGCAGCTGGGTGGTGCTTAGCTTCCTACTGGGGTTAAACCACGACATGGTCATTGATCCAGATATATATGCTGGCTCAGGAGCAAGAGCCTGCATCTGTATCCTGCCATGAATGCTTTCAGGAGTAAGCTATTTCATGTTACTACAGTTTTGAATAGGTGTATAATGCAGTAATGTATATCAAACTAAACCCTACTACTGCAGATGTGACTTGTTCTGTTTCATCTGTGGTACCAAGGAAAGGGAGGATAACAGTGCAGAATTACAAGCTTTTCTATTGTGGTTCTCCATTAATTATTACAATATTTTCAAGACACTACCACAAAGTGCCACATGGAATGCATTTATATTCAGATAGATTTCATATTGTGATAAAAATAGGCAGCTTCACTTAAATCACATAAATATCTACTATATGCTCAAAAAAGACTGGTGGGTTGATCTTGGCTGGATGCCTGGTGCCCACCAAGCCGCTCAAGATAAAGACAGGGAGAGATCACTCAGCAGTTACTGTCATAGGCAAAACAGACTCAACTCAGGAAAATTAATTTCTTGCCAACCAAAAGTCAGAGTAGGGCAATGAGAAATAAAACCAAATCTTAAAACACCTTTTTCCTACCCCTCCCTTCTTCGTGGGCTCAACTTCACACCCAAATTCCGTACCTCCTCCCCACCCTGAGCAGCACAGGGGGGTGGGTAATGGGGATTACGTTCAGTTCATCACATGTTGCCTCTGCTGCTCCTTACTCCTCCCACTCTTCCCCTGCTCCAGGGCGGGGTCCTACCCACAGGAGACAGTCCTCCATGAACTTCTCCAGCATGGGCTCTTCCCACAGGCTGCAGTTCTTCCTGAACTGCTCCAGTGTGGGTCCCTTCCACCGGGTGCAGTCCTTCAGGAACAGACTGCTCCAGCATGGGTCCTTCATGGGGTCACAGGTCCTGCCAGCAAACCTGTTCCAGCATGGGCTCCTCTCTCCATTGGGTCACAGGTCCTGCCAGGAGCCTGCTCTAGTGTGGGCTCTCCATGGGGATGCAGCCTCCTTCAGGCACATTCACCTGATCTGGCATGGGGTCCTCCATGGGCTGCAGGTGGATATCTGTTCTACTGTTAACCTCCATGGGCTTCATGACAGCCTGTCTCACCATGGTCTTCACCACAGGCTGCAGAGGAATCTCTGCTCCAGTGCCTGGAGCACCTCCTCCTCCTCTTCCTTCACTGACCTTGGTGTCTGCAGAGTTGTTTCTCTCACATATTCTCACTCCTCTCACTGGCTGCTTTTGCACAGCAGTTTTTTTCCTCTACTTAAATATGTTATCCCAGAGG
Source organism: Phalacrocorax aristotelis (assembly GCF_949628215.1). Lineage (NCBI taxonomy): Eukaryota > Metazoa > Chordata > Aves > Suliformes > Phalacrocoracidae > Phalacrocorax > Phalacrocorax aristotelis. The sequence goes on from NC_134310.1 coordinate 23,245,910, forward strand.
CGCTACCGCCATCGCTTATGGGCTCAGCTTTGTCCAGTGGAGGGTCCTTCTTGTAGCCAGCTGGCACTGGCTTTATCGGACACAGGGGAAGCTTCTGGCATCTTCTCACAGAAGCCACCCCTGCAGCCCCCCCACTACCAAAACCTTGCCATGCAAGCCCATTGCATACAACAGTGTAGAAGAAATTATGCAATTTTCTTTTTCATAGCAAGTGTTTGTGGAGTTTTTCTAATCCATAAGGAGAAAATTAAATGGGTAAGCAGTGGTTTGGGACAGCTGTAGGCCAGTCTACAGATTTTAAATTTGCACAAGGCATACACATTTGGTCATTTGCAGACCAATTCATTTCACTTAAACAAATGCAGGAAGACTTTCAACTAGCTAAAAAGATATTAATGAATCAGAGGTGCTTTTTTCAGAAACAGGTAGGGCTGCCCAGGTGTTAGATCAAAGGTGAATCTAAAAGCAATGTCACCAAACTGGGCAAGGAGCCTCCCAGTGGCCCATGGGTATTATTTTGCCACAGCTCCTTTCAACTTGGCGTTAAGTTGGTTGGCTTAGCTACACAGAACCACTGTGGTTTTGGTGGTTGTTTCAACTCAAGAAAAAAGCAATATGATGTTCTTTACAGGGGTGGGACCACAAAGGTTGTCTAGAAATCACTTCAAAAAGCTAAAGGACGAGGTTTCATGGCACATATCTGAGCCAACAGGAGGGGGGCAGCCTCGCACCCTGCTAGGCCTGGGCTGGGGCTGGGGCATCACATCTCCCACCCCAGAGTCACTCAGAGGCCCACACCTCTGAGGTCCTTTGCCCACTCCTGACCTCTGCAGCCATGCTCCAACACATTTGCCTCACACTTCTGTGGGGAAAAACCCCTTGGTAAAACCCCAATGCTTTAGGAGCCTTTCCTGTTGTAATGTGAGAGATCTTGCCCGCAGAACATGTGAATGTGCTAAAGCCCTCTCTATAGAGTACTTGTATCAATCAAACTGGTTTCAGAGAGAAACTATCGACCTTTATTCTTACCTGTACAGAAAACACTTACAGGGCTCAAATCAGAAAGTATATTTTTTTATATAATTTAGAACTATGTTTGAAGAATTCTTTGGATGGTATCATTCTCTCAAGGGCATTCTCTAAATTGATTTAGCAGTTATACATTAGGTATAATATTCTCTATGAACTAGGTGATTTCCACAATTTCCAGAATTCCACAAAGTCTAAAGACTTTCAGTACTACATTAAAAAAAAATCAAAACTCAATCTTAAAGATAATTGAATTAATTTTTCTGTCCAACTCCCATTACAGAAAGACTATATACCCTAATGCAAGACTGTTTACAATTACAGAGCTCTGCTGAAAACTGTTTATCACTTTACCACTGTATGTTCCTGCAGTCTACCTCTGCTCCTAGTTCTGTTTTGAACTCTGCTAAATCTGGCTCGGATCTGCATGGTGGCAAAGTCTGTAATCTGGTTTATGTGATGTGTGGAAAAGCAATTATTTAATTTTTAATGCAACATCTTTAGCTTAATTAAATATGGCTTTATTAATGTACCTTTTCCTTTTCATTATTTGACATACTTACACTGTATCCCTTTCTCTTTTGTGCTCTGCATGCAGGATCAGCCTGCACTGAGAAGCTCAATTGAAGCCATTTCCTGAGGCTGGAGTCACACACATTCTTCACATGGGCTCATGTTCACATGCATCTCAATGCCACTGCTCACTCAGGGGATAGAGCTCAGCATCCTTTTGACCTTGGGATGTTCGTTGCAGGGCAAAACACATATATAAGTGCTCCTGGTCTTTTCCACAGCTCATGTTATGAAAGCTTTTCCAGTCCTCTAGACTTTCCTTGTCTCTGAAGTTGTCCCTGAGTTTTTACCATTTCTGTCACATCTGTGGGATGGAGTGATGAGAACTGAACGCAGCCTTCCAGGTGAGAGCATGTGCTTGATTTATATAATTGCACTGTGGCCTCTTGTATGTTATTCTTCAGTCTGTACATGATGGACCTTTGCACCCTGGTAGCATTGCTGACTGTTGCTGTTGCTGAGATAAGGTCTTCATTTGTTTGTCCATAGCGATGACTCCCAGGTGACTTATATGCTTTGGAAAATTATACTCTGGGTCTATTTTCTGAATATCTGCACTTAATTACTGATATCTCCACACAGCACTATTTGCGAGCACAATGAATGAGCTCTGTTGGGTACTGAAATAAGTATACTCATTGCAGATGTGCCCTGTAGACATGGCCTTAGCATCTGAAAAATAATGTATGCATAGGACAGACCATTGCTCCCCTTACGTTTCAGATAGCACCACTGAGCTTCACCTGCTACACTGATGCCCCGTGTTCATCTTTCTTGTCTCAGCATGGAAATTTCCTCTAAATCTTTTCAGTGCTTGATTAACATTGACATGAGGGTTGTTGCAAGAGCTCTAACTCAACTTCCCAACTTCTTTTTTGATTTTAACAAATAGCTTAGGGAATGCTAATTCTAGAGTGGGACTTGGTCAATCTTTTTTATTATGCAATGAAATAAAGCACCATCCTAAAGAAAATGTCAGTAGTTTGAAAGCTTTTGTCTAGAAAAAAAAATTCAATTTCATGCAGAACAGAAGTTTTGATATGTTTAATTTCAGCAGTTTGACTTTTGTAGTAAATTGTAAATAGAAGTAAAATAGTAACATTAAATGTTCATGTCACGAAAGGAAATTCTAGTTATAATGAAACACTGCAACATAATTAAATCTGTAAAGTTCATATGATTCATTTTGACCTTTTCCATAGCAAATTTCATTTAAATCAACACCTTCCTGTGAGACAATGCGTTTAAAATAAATTTGCCTTTTTTTTTAAAGCAGAAACCTGTTCTATTAAAAACACAATCAAAAGTTCCCACTGTTAAACTTTGCCATTTCAGTAATTTACAGCTTCTTCTCCTTTTATGTCCCTTAGTGAGTTTCCAAAGCAGGAGAGTTTTTCCTCTGTGTACTTGGCCACTGTGTTTCTTTTGTAGCTTTACTTGGTGGACTATACTAAAAGCTATCAGAAGTCCAAATAAATTTTATCCCCTATTCATTTATTAGTACATTCTAGGAGATTAAGGAGGCACCATTTTTGTTTGAAGAAACTGTGCTAATTAGACTACATTGTGATCTTTAATGCTTTTCTATTGTTTTAATTATAATTCCAGCAGTCCAAAAACTGGCATGCCAGATTTTCCAGGTTATTCACTTTTGAAGGTAAATACAGCATTTTCCATGCATAAATTTTCAGATAAATTTTCCAGTTTCAGTGTGGTTTTGTTTGCTTCAGCTCAGCCATTTCATGTTTAAGCCTTCTGGCGCTGCTGGGTGCCTTCCATTGAACCAGGTGACTTACTCCTTTCCAATTTATCACTTTGCTTCAGCATCAAGTTTTCTGGGACACCTCTACCTCTGACAGCACCTCATTCTTAAAATCAAATACATTTTCTGAGCAAGAGAACCATGATTTTTAAAAAAATATTATTTTCGTGGAAGCTGGAATAAGAAAAATTTGGTAGATTAATTTTGCCTATCCAGACTTCAGATACCACCAGCTTTCATACATATGAAGATTGAGCTCTGCTGTCACCTTGTCCAATACTGTTTTTCAACAGGGTAGGAACACTCGTAGCGAATAAGTAGCCTGAGCATTGCTGGGCTTTTATAGATACTATGGAAAAGGGGAGGTAAATAAGATATGAGGATAATAATGAGAGTGCCTTGCAGAAGTTTACAGGGACCTTCCTCAAAGTGTCATGGGAAACCTGGGAGTAAAAAAAAATATATTAACCAGCAAATAGGATGAATAGCACAGAATTCCTATAAGTTAAGATGGGAAGTCATCTAGTAACTTCCAATCGCTTCCATCACATCCAGTCACTTCCAAAACTAGTGTAGTAACCTGACAGTACATCTTACTTTGCACCTTTGTAAGTGTCCAGGCAATCGGACAGGGATCACACGGGGAGGTGACAGAAGCAGTTGCATGTACACTTCAGATGTCATATTTTTTACTACTTTCATGATTTTACAACTTTAAAAATATGTACGCTCTTACCTATTTGTTAACATTTCTTTGAGAGCAGAACTGAGCTTTATGGGAAGAAGTGTCCTTTGATGAGAAGCAGAGGCCCATCAGGTTGGTTCAGGGAGGGAGCTGCCAGCAGATAGGAACACCTGGATGAAGGCAACACCTGGATTAAAAGGTGGCATCACCTCTCTCCCCACTATAACCCAGGAACAAATTCAGCAGTGGGCACCGGGTGTAAAGATACTACGGACCACTTGTATCTGTGCTGATATGACATGGAGTCAGAGGGGATCCATCAACCATGGCTGGTTTGGAGCAGCAGTGTGCTTGAGAGATGAGTCCCACCCAAGCTGTCCCCAGTTCAAAGTAAAACATCTGAAATGCCTATCCTGCAGTTTTGGGGCACCAACTGCTTTGATCTATTGATTTTCTTGACTTCTTGTTATGTAGAAAGGAAAAAAAAGTGGCTTGAATCAACCTTATCTCAAGGACTGATCCAGGTTTGTAATCCCACAGCGCCTATAGCCTAGAAAACAAGGAAGCCTCACATAAAATTCAGGACTCCCTATGCACCCAGCCTCCTTCACTTCTGAATAACCAAGTGTTCAAAATAAATAAGCGGCATGGCCTCAAGTCCCAGGTTTTGCAGGGCTGCATGAGACAACCATCTCTCTCTTCAGAAGCAACTGAGTTAAAAAGAATTTGCAGTACTGTGTTCAGTTTTGGGCCCCTCACTACAAGAAGGACATCAAGGTGCTGGAGCATGTCCAAAGAAGGGCAACGAAGTTGGTGAAGTTGGTGAAGGGTCTAGAGAACAAGTCTTATGAGGAGCGGCTGAGGGAGCTGGGGTTGTTTAGTCTGGAGAAGAGCAGGCTGAGGGGAGACCTTCTCGCTCTCTACAACTACCTGAAAGGAGGTGGTAGTGAGGCGGGGGTCGGTCTCTTCTCCCTAGTAACAAGCAATAGGACGAGAGGAAATGGCCTCAAGCTGCGCCAGGGGAAGTTTAGGTTGGATATTAGGGAAAACTTCTTCACCGAAAGGGTTGTCAGGCATTGGAACAGGCCGCCCAGGGAGGTGGTGGAGTCTCCATCCCTGGAGGTATTTAAAAGAAGGGTAGACGTGGTGCTTGAGGATATGGTTTATTGGTGACCTTGGCAGTGATAGGTTGGTGGTTGGACTCGATGATCTTAAGGGTCTTTTCCAACCTTAACAATTCTGTGATTCTATGATTTGCAGCAAAACATGTCAGATAAAGCTGTGTTCCAATGAGACTTTAAATCTGAAAGCAGATATCTCAGAGTATGTAGGTAAGCAGAAAAAAGCACTGCTTTGAAATGTCTAATATCCATATTGCTGCAACCCTCACAAGTGCTTCAGAGATAAGATGAACCACCAGTTAAGATCTCAATGTTAGGTGGAAACCAATTACACAGCTTTTACAGTAAATAAGACAGTACACAACAGGGGCAGGAACAGACCTGTGTTAATTGCCACCCCATCCAGGTGCATATGAGAAGCACTGGAATTGTTTTGGCAATTTCCTACCAATGAAGTCTGCCATTGGCTGATGAGGAGCAGAGATTGGAGAGCAGTCCTGTCCTCCACAGGAGCAGAGAAATGGCATCCACTGTCACTCTGACTTATTGCTCCTTTGCCTTCTTCAAAAAAGTCTTTTTGCCCTTCTGCTGTGCTCCATCTATGCTGCTCTGTTGAGGGTCACAAATACTGAAAATATTGAATTAAAGGAAAGACATACCTGGGTCTCATTCATTTTTGTCATAGGTCTTTCAGTATTTCTGGCAAGGAGGTTTTTCTGGGCACTGGCCACATCAGGGCCAATATCGAGGAAGCTGGCAGAGTTTGTGGTCTGCACACTCTTGCCTTCAGGGTTTGTTTCTTCCCACCCACCCAATCCACAGACTGAGACGACCCTGAGAGGAGAAGAGTGACGGCAGAATTGCATCCCTAGTATCGTGACAATCACTTCATAAATAAACAATCTAAAACAAGCTTAGCAGGAACAATTCACAATATTAAAGGAATGGATACAAATTGCATATATCTGAAGTTATACCTGCCCATTGTGCAAACCAAATCCTCTGTCTTTTATGCAGCCACTGGTGAAACCATTCCTTTTCAACAGGATCATCACTGGCCTTGATAAGGCATTTGACATGCACATGATGAGGTGTCTGAGCACATGACAAGGTGTTTGACCAGACCAAGCCCCTTGCGCTCAGCATACCACAAGAAAGAAACTGGGAGAAAAATAAAGACATTAAAAGCCAGTTCTCTATTTTTCAAAACACTAATTCAGTGCATCAAGCCTATTTCTCTTCTCTTCACAGGGAATGTTTAGGCTTTACTTCAGTGTAACAAGAATTACTGAAACACTCTTTATCTAGAGAATAACTTGCCCAATTTAAAACCATTCTGTGTGCTGATTACTGTTAGAGAAAACATAAAATGGAAAAAAATAATGAATGCACATTTAAATCAACCCTGGACAGCTTTCAGTTATATAGTTTTATTTATGTGAGAGATCACCAGAACAATTTCCAGTCTGAGCAAGCCCTTCAGATGTGACTCAGCAGCTACTCACATAGATTTATATGTTCATACACATTTATCATCAGCTAATATCTGCCATTTCCTTGGTGTGCTAATCCATATACATGAAAAAAATTATTTTTAAAATGCTATTTTATCAGCAAGTTTTGATGTTAGGGTGATCTTTTATTTTTAATTTATTATTTCTCATATTCTTACATGTGTTGTCAGTCATAATTTACAATATAAGGTAAAGGAATAATATCTCAAGTTTGGAAATTTGAGCGTAGGAAGAGAGAAACATTTTTTCTTTTTTTTTTTACTTTCAGCTATGCATTTGCCTAATAAGCCCCAAGACTGCTCTGAGGTGTTTTTGTAGGGCCCACCACAAAGCCTGCTGAAGCTGGCAGAAAGAGTCTAATTCCCTCAGCTTCCATGTAGCTGCGTGCAGGGCTCAGGAGGTACCAGCCAGGGAAGCCATTGCATCTCCCCTCTGTGCTCCCACCTTTCCTGTGCTTTGCCAATCAATGCAGGTGGGGGGAGGAAACTTGCTCTCTTTTATTGTCCTGGGGAAACACAGAAGACAGCTACAGTCAGCCCCTCTGTACTTCAGGATGAATATGGAAACAGGCATCTTTTCACCACAAATTCCAGACATTTTCCTTTTTAATAAATGGAGAACTACTGCAGTAAGAGGACAGCTCTTTCTTATCTCCCTTCCCCCCTCCCCCGCCTTTCCCTCCTCCCAACAAAGCAAGAGACAAAAGAAAGTCTCCCCCTCTGTCCCTTCATTATCCATTTGCTCCTGTGAATGTCTAATAAACTGATTATTGCAATGTTCTTTGTAAAGATGTGCTGCAACACTCCACCACAAAAGACTGATTTTATTATATGGTAGAAAATATTAATTTTCTTGCTGTGTGTGTTTAATGGTGATAATTATTGTGATCTTACATTTCTGTTGTGCCTCTCCTCCCAAGAGACCTCAGCTTGCTTTATAAACCCACACCGACACAGCAACTCTACACAGGGATCACTTCCTCTCCTATTAAAGCACGGTCATCTTTGCAATGAACGCAGCAGTGGTGCAAAGTACTACAACTCAGCCCTCTAGGACAGAAAACACAGCCTGTCTAGTTCAGTCAGAAGCAGCTGGGGGGCAGGAGACGGGGAAGGTAGATGTGGAGAAGACTTCCTCTTTCTGCCAAGAGGACCCAGATTCAGTCACATGAACCAGCTTACTTTGCAAATAAATATGGTGTGACTCACCTCTGGAAGGGGATGTGTGATCTGCCTCTAAAACTTAACAACTTATCTTTGTGCCTCCCACCACATGACACTGAGTTTGTCTGGGGTACATTGCTAGCAATGACAGGAACCACTTTGAGTTTCTAAAAGAGAGGGGAGGGAAGGAAGCAACAATGATCAAATAAATTTGATTTATTTATTGTCTGCAAGCCAGAGCCTGGGCAGAACTAAGGAAGACTTTAAAGCCCTGGGGGAGGGAGTGAAAAATATTGGTGCCCAAGTTATCTTCTCCTCCATCTTATGCACTGGAGAAAAATGAGCCACTAGAAATAGGCGAATAATACAAATCAACTCCTGGATACATGGCTGGTGCCGACATGAGGGTTTTGGCTTTTATGACAATGTGACATTCTTCAGCAACCACAGCCTGCTAGGGAGGGACGGACTCCACCTGTCTGGAAGGGGCAAGGGAATCTTTGGCAGCAGGCTGGCCAACTAGGTTGAGGAGGGCTTTAAACTGAGGGTCTTGGGGGGTGGGGACCAAAGTGGCAATGCTAATGCCATCACATCCAACAGGGGAACAAGACAGGCCAACCAGAGCAGTGGCAAAGGTGCCTTTGCTGCCTCATGAGATGATAACCAGGAGACCAACCACTGCAAGGGTTTACATGGCTATAGTGTGTCCTCATGCACCCCTCCAGGGAAACCTGTATGCTCAAGCACCTTTCTGAAATGCCTGTACACCAACGCATGCAGCATGGGGAATAAACAGGAGGAACCAGAGGTCTGTGTGCAGTCGCAGGGCCATGATCTGATTGCGGTCACAAAGACATGGTGGGATCGCTCACATGACTGGAATGTGGTCATGGCTGGCTACAGGCTTTCCAGGAAAGTCATGCCAGCAAGGCGAGGTGGGAGAGTTGCTCTTGATGTGAGGGAGTGTCATGGTTCAGCCTCAGTTGGCAACTAAACACCACGCAGCCACTCGCTCACGCCCCCAAACCCCGTAGGAAGGGGGGGAGAGATTCAGAAGAGCAAAAGCACAAAAAAACTTGTGAGTTGAGATAAGAACAGTCTAACAACTAAAATGAAATAATAATTATAATAATGATTATTATATTAACAAGAATGATAATATAATAAAAAGGAAAAGGGAAAAAGGGAAAAAAACAGAAAAACAAATGCTACAACTGCTCACCACCCACCGACCGACAGTGCCGGTCCCCGAGCCACGGCTGCTGCTTCCCTCCCCCGGCCAGCTCCTCCCAGGTAACATACTGGGCATAACGTTACATGATAGGGAATATCCCTTTGGCCAGCTTGAATCCGCTCTCTTAGCTGTGCCCCCTCTCCTCCTGGCTTCTTGTGCACCCGGTAGAGCATAGGAAGGTGGAAAAGTCCTTGACTAGTACAAGCACTACCCAGCAACAGCCAAAACATCTGTGTGTTATCAACATTGTTGTCATACTAAGTCCAAAGCACAGCACTATGCCAGCTAGAGTGAAGAATATTAACTCTATCCCAGATAAAACCATGACAGTATCCACCCCTTATTCCATATCATTTACATCATGCTCAGGTCCCATACTATCCAATAAAATTTCAGTAACCCATACCCGCCTTCTCATCCTTTAACAGAGTATACAGACTTCATTTATCATTCCCCTAGTCTATGGACCACCCCTGTAAAATGTCTGTGAAATGTCCATTGAGTTCATTTAGTCCATGACTTTGGGTTCCATCTACTGTATGATTCTTTCAGAGAGGTGGGGTGTGTGGTGTTGGATTGTTGCATGCTGAAGTCAGTCCTCATTCCATCACCACTGCACTGTTAATCCTTGTTTTATCACCGCTGCACTTTGCTTGGTTCAATGAAAGTTTTTTTTCATTATTTTGAGGTTCCCACCATGATACCATTGATATGGCATATAGCAATCATAGTAGTGATGACAAAAAACATTATATAGCAATTAACAATGTACCATTCAGTTCATTGGCTGATTTCACCCAAAATCAAATCCCCTTGAGGTACACACTGGAATCCTCCATCCTCCCGCATCACCCACCAAGTGCAACCAGGTCCTCGAGCAAAAGCAATCCCACGAATGGGTTTGCCTTTGCCTGAGGCAGGAATAACCCAGACTGTTTTCCACAGCATATTTTTCACGTGCACTACAGGGACTCTATCCCCTTCCACAGTATGTAGAAGGTTCTGATTGGGCAGGGCCATCTTGATTGACAGATCCCCTTGTGTTGACTAATCAGATGGCTTTTGCTAAATGCGTATCCCAGTGTTCATATGTTCCAACCCCCATTGCTCTCAGTGTAGTCTTTAATAGTCCATTATATCATTCGATTTTCCCAGAGGCTGGTGCATAATAAGGGATGTGATACACCCAATCAGTGCTGTTCTCTTTGACCCAGGTGTCTATGAGGATATTTCGGAAATGAGTCCCGTTGTCTGACTCAATTCTCTCTGGGGTGCCATGTCGCCACAGGACTTGTTTTCTGAGACCCAGGATAGTGTTCCAGGGGGTGGCATGGGGCACGGGATATGTTTCCAGCCAGCCAGTGATGGCTTCCACCACTGTAAGCACATGGTGCTTGCCTTGGTGAGTTTGTGGCAGTGTAATATAGTCAATTTGCCAGGCCTCCCCATATTTGTATTTCAGCCATCGACCCCCATACCACAGAGGCTTTACCCGCTCCACTTGCTTGATTGCAGCGCATGTTTCACATTCATGGATAATCTGTGCAATAGCATCCATGGTCAAGTCCACCCCTCGATCACGAGCCCACCTGTATGTTGCATCTCTCCCTTGATGGCCTGAGGTGTCAAGGGCCCACCAAGCTAGAAATAGTTCACCCTTATGTTGCCAGTCCAGATCCACCTCAGCCACTTCAATCTTAGCAGCCTGATCCACCTGCTGGTTGTTTCGATGTTCTTCAGTGGCCCGACTCTTGGGGACATGAGCATCCACATGACGTACCTTTACAACCAGGTTCTCTACCCGGGCAGCAATATCTTGCCACAATGTGGCAGCCCAGATGGATTTGCCTCTGCACTGCCAGTTGCTCTGCTTCCATTGCTGTAACCAGCCCCACAAGGCATTTGCCACCATCCAGGAGTCAGTATAGAGATAGAGCGCTGGCTACTTTTCCCATTCAGCAATGTCTAAGGCCAGCTGGATGGCCTTTACCTCTGCAAACTTGCTCGATACACCTTCTGCTTCAGCAGTTTGTGTGACTTACTGTATAGGACTCCATACAGCATCCTTCTATCTCCTCCACCACCTGCATCAAAAAGTTGTCCTTGATGCTCTGCAGGAACCTTCTGGATCATGCATGGCTCGCTGTGTTGCTTTTCCAGCAAATATCAGGGTGGTTGAAGTCCCCCACGAGAACCAGGGCCTGTGATTGTGAGGCTACTTCCAGCTGTCTGTAGAAGGCTTCATCAACTACCTCTTCCTGATCAGGTGGCCTGTAGGAAATGCCCATAACAGTGTTGCCCATATTTGCCTGCCCCTTAATTTTTATGCACAAGCTCTCAACTTGTTCTCCTTCCACTCCAAGGCAGAGCTCGACGCATTCCAGTTGCTCCCTGTCATGGTTAATAAGTAATTAAAGAATATCATCCAGAGATCTGCCCCAAGGATCGATAGCTATGCGTGGCAGGGTATGTGGGATAGTATGGGCAAATGCCTAGGATGGTGGGCACCTCCAGTGTTGTGGAACTTCACCCCTGAACAAGTGCAGAATCCTGAAAAATTAGTAGAATATTTGGAGGAAGTATGTTGTCACCCTGGCAATCCCAGAGAAATACAAATCACTGCAATGTGCTGGGGCCTGGCCCATGCCTATCGAGCCCTGTTTAACACTCTTCAGTAACACCAAGGGGAAGAGAAGGCCTCTGGATCTAAAAAGACAAAGACAAGGAAAGCGACAAGCACTGCAGCCACTCAAACCCCCACGACAGGCACTGCAGCTACTCTAACCCCAGTGACAAGCATTGCAGCTGAATCAGAGGACCAACCCGTGCCAGTATCAGTCGCCCCTATGCACAAGAATAAATCTTGGAAGAGAAAGTCAACTCGTTTAGAAAGAGATGATGAAGAAGCAGGGCCATCACAAGAAGAGGAGGAGGAAGAGGAGGAACTCATACAAGAAACTGAAACTACCCGATCCCTATCCTTGAGTGAGTTGCGGGATATGCGGAAAGATTTCGGCCATCGTTCAGGTGAGCACATTATCACCTGGCTGCTCCGATGCTGGGATAACGGGGCCAGTAGTCTGGAATTAGAGGGAAAAGAAGCCAAACAGCTGGGATCCCTCTCTAGGGAAGGAGGCATTGACAAAGGAATTGGAAAAGGAACACAAGCACTCAGCCTCTGGAGGCGAGTCCTGTCAGGTGTGAGAGAAAGGTACCCCTTCAAAGAAGATATTGTATTTCGCCTAGGAAAATGGATGACTGGCGATTCACGACATGGACTCCGTATTCATGCACAAGTGAAGCCGTTTATTTACAAAAGATCAGCCTTAATATAGTCTGCTTCAAGACCTAGTATTTTTCCATTGTCTCCGCCTCTGAATATGTTGTATCACATTAGCTCCGTATATGGTATAAACATAGACAAGCCATGGGCTCACCTGTTGAATCTTCTCTGGTGCTATTTGCAGACTGGCCTGCTTTATTTGGTGGGATGCAAACGCTAAGGTCATTTACATATATTCATCAGATTCTGCGGCTATAAGGCTATCATCCATATAGTGATAGATAAGTGCTTCAGCAAATTGTTCACATACTGGGAATAGGGCTTTCGCTACAAACCATTGACATATCATAGGGCTATTTTTTCATGCCTTGTGGCAACACTACCCAATGATAGCGTTTGTGGGGCTCACTAATATTAATGGAAGGGACTGAAAACGCAAATTTAGGGGCATCGTTAGGATGCAAAGGAGTTGTAAAGAAACAATCTTTTAAATCAATAATAGTAAGATGCCAATTGCGGGGGATCATGGCAGGTGACGGCATGCCTGGTTGTAGTGCACCCATATCCTCCATTACAGCATTAATTTTCCTTAGGTCATGTAAGAGACGCCATTTACCACTTTTCTTCTGAATGACAAACACAGGTGAATTCCATGGACTAGTGGTAGGTACTGTGTGTCCTGCATGTAATTGTTCGTCAACTAATTTGTGTAAATGGCGCAATTTGACAACAGGCAGGGGCCACTGTTCCACCCATACCGGAGTTTGTGTTGCCCATGTCAATTCTAAGGTGGCTTGCGCCGCAGTGGCCCTCAGGATAAATTTGACCCAATTTGCACTCCCCACTGACTCATACAGTCCCGTCCCCATAATGTAATTGGTGTTGCTAATACAAACGGGCGCACCGACGCTACATGTTTGTCGGGCCCTTCGATTAATATCATGTTTTCACTCTGCAAAGGTAAAGCATTCCCGCCAATTCCAGTTAAAGCTTCCCCAAGTTGCACCAGAGGCCAGTCTTTGGGCCACAGTTCTTTAGAGATGACGGTGACATCAGCACCAGTGTCAAGAACACCGGCTAATCGGATAGATTTCTTGTCTTTCGTCGTCAGGGTACAGTGCAGCATGGGGCGCGTGGCACTCACTGTTTGGGCCCACAAAATATGCGGGGCTCCTGTTGATGCAAAGCCTTGACACCCTCGTACTGTGTTAGTGGTTTGTGGGGGGTGGGCATTAAAGTAGACTAACTGGGCTATTCGTGAGCCTTGCACAATAGTTCAAGGTGTGTAGGGGAATAGACAGGGATCGGCGACCGGAAGATCACGGGCTGTGACGGAAAGATAGACTCCTCCCCATAGGAGTGGCAGCAACAGGAAGCGCAAGAGCTATATAAGCGTGTGACGCAGCTAAATAAACGGACATTTTGTATCCATCATATTGATGTCTGTGCATCACTGTCCCCAGGGTGGGTAGAGCCCTGTGTCCCGGAGATATGCGGCCCAAGATAAGTTCTCCCATAGAAGCGTACAGCCACAAGTGGTGACCCCGACGTGATCGGCGGGGCGGCATGGCAAGTTCGCCGGGGGGAAAAGATAGCTTGAGGCACGCAGGGGCGGGACGGGGAGCCGCAGGTCGGCGGGCGCGCCATAGAATCAGTCGTAAAGGTACTGAAGGGATTGGGGAAGGAATAGGGAACTTCGATTTCGAAGGCGCCTACCTCAAAGGCCATCCAATGGATGATTACGCAGGGGCTCATACGGAGTCCCGCAGACATATTTAATAAGGATAATTGGGCGAGAATTAAAGAGGAGTTAGCCGAAAGGGCTATGATGGGAAAAACCCAGTACATACAGCTCTGGGGAAAAGATACACCGATTGCTATTGAAAGCTCGGGAGGATCAGGAGACGTGGCGGCAGGCGCGGCTGTGCCTGCACGGTGCTACAGGCGACAGTAGCCCGGAAATAGACCCAGGATCGGCAGTGGGGACGCAGACAGGGGCAAGCATCGCGGGGGATGGGGAAGAAGCGGGGAGTTCAGACGGAGTAGCCTGGCCAACTTCTCAGTCTGAGGCTCCCAAAGAGTCGGATCGGGAAGCGGCTGTGTTCCCTGTTGAGCCAGCAGGACCTTTGGAATGCCCCCCCTGCATACCCCTGGGACGATTTGGCACAGGCGCGGGTACCTGCGCGCGGGGAGGGTGACGTGGCGGCGGACGCAGCGGGAGTGACGGAGCGGAAGGAGAAAGATGATCAGCGTCGGCAGCGGCGCCGCCCTCTGCCCGACCCTCGAGACTGGCTCCCGGGGCAACCCTTGAGATGGGAGTCGGACGACGAGGAGGATTGGGGTGCCTGGAGGGGAGGACAGGATGGGTATAGATCAAGCTCGAGTAGCAGCGAATCAGAAGTTGGGGGAGAAACCGATGCCCACATGTGGGAAGACGGGGCAGATTGCCTGCAGCGCGCAAAAAAGAGGCATAAGGCAGCAGGGACTCGGAGGACCAATCAGAAGGAGGGAGGAGAGGGACCGCCAAAAGGGGAGGGCCGGAGCGCTGCAGCTCCGGAGGGGTCCGCGGAGGACGTGCTGCGGCAGCTGCAGCAGGCTATGCGCGCACTAGGGGAAGTAACTCGGCGGCAGACAGGACCCTTAACGAAGGGTGCGCCCCAGCGACAGTCAGTCGAGTTACCTAACTGGCGGCTGATAGCTAGAGATTGTAGCCTCGATGGAGTAAGGATAGAGATGCCCGGGATCTTCCCTGTCCGACTAGCTCCAGGAGGAGGGGTGGAGTGGACGCCGATAGATGCCAAGCTAGTGCAGAGTTTATGGCGAGAAATTAGGGAAAAGGGGCTAAAAGACGAAGGGGTAGGATTGCTACTAGATGCTGCGCATGCAGCGCCGTTGACCCCCTCTGATGCTAGGCAGTTGGCGAAAGCAATATTGGCTCCCACAATGTACATACTTTGGAAGGAGGCAATGCACAGTGCCTGCCATGCCCTCGTACAGCAAGTGGCGGCGGTTCCGGGCCACCCGCTGAGAGGGACCACCCTTGACCGGCTCACTGGCAGAAGTCAAGGACTGGAAACCCCGCAGTTACAAGCAGCAGAATTAAGGGGCAGGGAGCTGCAAGCGGTAACGGAGAGTTCCCGCAGAGCATATAGCGAAGTGGGCAGGTATGAAAAAAAAGCGGAACCTTGGCAAAAGATACAGCAAGGACTAGCAGAGCCATTTACAACGTTTTGTGACAGGTTGCAGAAGGCTATTATAGAATCAGAATTGCCACCAGCAGCCAAGGAGGCAGTCCTTATGGATTGCCTCCCAAGTCAAGCAAATCCACAAACACAAGATGTCCTCCGCACCCTGGCCGTGGGGGCATCATTGGGTCAAACCATCAGGCATGTCTTGTGCCAGGAGGCGTTGAATCAGCATGGCGGTGTGGGAGCGCACATCTGCCAGAACCCTGACTGTGGAAGCGAAGAAAGGGTGCTGGTGCAAGCGGCCGGGGTGGGGCCGAGATGTCACTTGTGTGGACGGCAAGGGCACTTTAAAGCTGGGTGCCCGCTAGCGGAAAGGGGAGGACGTAATGGAGGAGGAGCGCGCCCAGTAGGGAGGTGCTGGGTGTGTGGGAAGCCAGGACACCTGGCAAGAGATTGTCCAACCACAAAGCCGGGAAACGGCCAAAGGAGGGCGAAGCGAGGGGGATTCGCGCCTCCTGTGAGTCAAATGGCCCCCATCATGGTGCCAGTGCCAGGAGCTTGGCCCACCGTAGCAGGCCAAGGGGGAGTGAACCTTCAGGCAGGGGAGCAGAACCAGCAAGATTTGCAGGTTACAGCCCCCGCGTGGCCTTGGTCATAGGCTGTGACGAGAGACCCATGGCGGCGGTGATGATTACCCCGCAAGAGCCGAGTTGCCCGGCACGGATATGCCTGGGAATATTAGTGGATACCGGGGCAGATGTCACAGTGATGCCACTCGAACGGTGGCCACCAACTTGGCCCCTCGCCATGGGAAAACGTATCATAGGGGTGGGAGGAGAACAACAACCAAGGACTAGTACTTGCCCTGTGAAACTCGAAGTCCTGGACGAGGAGGCAGGGAAGCTCCTCACGGCCGTAGTGACCATACTAGTAGCAGATGGGGTAGCAAGCCCCTTGTTGGGGCGGGATGCCCTTGCCCAGATGGGGATCGGGTTGAAAAATTTAGCATAAGGGCCACTGCCTCAGAGGGGCTTCGTCAGCACAAGTTAGTGTGGAAAACCGAACAGCCCGTCTGGGTGGAGCAGTGGCCCCTGACAACGGAGAAAACAGAGGCTGTAAGAGCTATAGTAAAACGAGAGCATGAAGCAGGGCACCTAGAGCCCTCGATGAGCCCCTGGAACACCCCTATATTTGCTGTAAAAAAGAAAGATAAAAACCAGTGGAGGATGCTGCATGACCTTAGAGCAGTAAATCAGCAAATGGAGGACATGGGGCCTCTCCAACCCGGCCTACCAGATCTGAGTGCTGTCCCGAAAGGATGGCAAGTCATTGTTTTAGATATCAAAGACTGCTTCTTCAGCATTCTGCTACATCCAGATGATAGAAAGAGATTTGCCTTTACTCTGCCCGCGGTGAACCGTGCAGAACCAGGTAGTAGATGGCAGTGGGCAGTACTTCCGCAGGGGATGAAAAATTCTCCAGCGATCTGCCAGAGGTACGTGGCTTCTGCATTGCAGCAAGTAAGGCAGCAGTATCAGGAGAGACTCTACATGATCCACTACATGGATGACGTCCTCATAGCTGCGCCCACCGAGGTGTTATGTGAACAAGTCTTTTCAGACACCCAAAGGGGCCTTGCGGGACAGGGCCTCCAGGTAGCTGAGGCAAAGGTACAGCGAGGACCAGTGTGTGGATTTCTGGGTGCTAGAATAGAAGGGGATTGCATACAAGCTCAGCCTATTAAACTTACACCTAAGGTTAAAAATTTACACCATGTACAGTAGCTGGTAGGAGCACTGCAGTGGTTGCGGACGTTCGTGCGGCGTCACCGGTGAGGAGATGCAACCTTTCTATGCGTTGCTGAAAGGGACCGACCCATGGGAGCCCAGGAGTTTAGATGCCGGGGCAGTCCAGCAGTTGCAGATGATAGAACGTCGAATGCAAAAGGAAGGAGTATGGCGGTGGGACCCTCAGGAGGAATTAATTGCAGGTTGGATTCTGACCGCCGGTGGAGGATTAGGATTGCTATATCAAATACGGGCGGGGGAAGAAAAACCACTGCGATGGGTATATCAGAAGGTTCCCAAGGATGCATTCTCCACAAAAGTCAAGGTAGCCGGGGGAATGATTTGGCGTCTGCGACGGGAAAGCAAGGGAATCTTTGAGAAGGAGCCAGATAAGCTGACAGTGCCGTGGAATGGGGAGAAATGGCGGAAGGTGGTAGAGAGTGAAGAGGATATACAATTGGCGGTATACTCATACCCAGGGAAAATCGTCACAGGCACGATACAGAGGTGGGCCGAGACAGCCAAAGTGGTGGATTTAAGTGTGGATAGTAGAGTTTTGGATACCCCTCACCCAGGACCAACATATTTCACAGACGCTTCCTCGAAGACGAACAGAGCGGCGGTAGTGTGGAAAGAAGAGAATAGTTGGATGCACCAGACGTATGAGGAGCAGGGTAAAAGTGTGCAGTGGCTAGAAGCGAAAGCGCTAGAGATGGCCCTGCGAAAGGATATAGATCAGCATATAAATGTGTGCACAGACTCCTTATACGTGTATAAATTAGTCACGTCCATGAAACGAGAGGGTGTACCACACACGGAAATTGCCTTGATGCTAGAGGTTGCTTTATCGCAGCGAGGAGCAACTGTGACAGTAATTCACATTCGCAGTCATCAGACAAGGTCTGGACCACTGATTGAGGGGAATCGCATGGCTGATGAGGCAGCCGCGGGAGTCTGGACATTGACAGAGGCGAAGAAACTGCATGACCAACTGCACCTGGGTGCTAAAGCCTTGGCAAAGGAGTGTGGCATCTCAATAAGAGCAGCAAGAGAAGTGGTAGCCACCTGTCCTTACTGTCAGCACTCGCCATTGTGGGAGGCAGGAGTCAACCCTCGAGGACTGGAAGCAAATGCTATCTGGCAGACTGACTTTACTGAATGTCCACAGTTGGCCCCCGGACGGCACCTGGCAATTACAATTGATACATATAGTGGAGTCATCATGGCTACTCAACATCGGAAGCGGACCGCAATGCACTTGACCGCGCATTGGACCATGGTAATGGCGTGGCTTGGAAAGCCCACCGAGATAAAAACAGACAATGGACTGTGCTTTCGGGCTCGAAGTACCGAAGAATGGTGTAAAGCTTGGAATATTGTATTAAAACATGGCATTGCTTACAATAGCATGGGGCAGGCAATACTTGAACGTGCTCATCGCACCTTGAAAGCAAAAATAATACAGCTTGGGGAGGGGGAGGGGTATAAGGGAGCTATACCCGTAGCAGCTCAGCAAACTATTTTAATGCGTGCACTATATTCGCTTAATCATGTTATACGCGGGCAGGAGCAAGTTACAGCAGTGGAGAAGCACTTTGGCAAAGCTCAAGCAGGCGAGCGCTATCCACAGGTGCAAGTAAGGTTCCCAGGCAGTGAGCAATGGGAGAGAGGATGGAAACTGAGATGCCTGGGGAGGGGCTACGCTGTGGTTGAGAATGAAGGGCGCAGAGAATGGGTGCCTGCAAAGTGTGTGAAAGCAGAACTGTGCAAGGATGTACAATGAATAATCCCTTTCTGAGTTGTCTCTTTGCAGGGTCTGCTGACATGGATCCTCATGCTAGCCGTGCCATTGGGAAAAGAAATGAGCTCCTTGACAAGATCGCAAGCAATATTGCAACGAGAGCGACACTGGGAAAGGGCGGCAAAAGAGAGATATGAATTGGGATTGGATAGTAATAATTGGGGGGATCTTGTTGTGTGTAGTAACCATGGTTACTTGTGGGCTGCCATTGTTATGCTGTGTTATAAGACAAATCAGAGAGCGCCTGCAAGAGTTACATGAACATAGACGTGACCGCAATATGTATCCGCTTACGCAAGTAGCTTTGTAGAACTTTTAGCAGCATGGGGAGGGGGAGATGTAGGGGAATAGACAGGGATCATCGACCAGAAGATCACGGGCTGTGACGGAAAGATAGACTCCTCCCCATAGGAGTGGCAGGAACAGGAAGCGCAAGAGCTATATAAGCGTGTGATGCAGTTAAATAAACGGACATTTTGTATCCATCATATTGATGTCTGTGCATCACTGTCCCCAGGGTGGGTAGAGCCCTGTGTCCCGGAGATATGCGGCCCAAGATAAGTTCTCCCATAGAAGCGTACAGCAACAAAGGTGGAGTGGGAGAGTCTAGGCCATAATTTTGATTTCACCAGAGTAATCTGAATCAATAACGCCGGGTAAAACAAATAGCCCTTGCAGGGTTGTAGACAATCATGAGACACCAGGGTAAAAGATTTCATGATTGACCCCAACGCGTTCCTTGAATATGGGGATCCCAGTCCATATTCTATCACTCCTTGTCGCATTTCCTTAATAATGGAAAAGTTAAGTCCTTCCCATCTCGGTTGTTGATTGGGAACATAGATGACAGGGGCTACGATCTTTGTGGCCAGCTCATGATTCCCAGCGGCTAATGCCTCTTTACGGATCGCTTGCCCTTGATCATGTGGGTCTTAGGGGTACAAATCAGGTTCTTTCTCTGGGTCAATGGGTCCAGGATCGAACGGGTAATCAGGGTCATCATCGCTGTTCGAGGACCCTAGGTAAACTTGAGTCTTACATCGGGTGCCTTTCGTTTTTCCTGGGACCTCGGATTTAGCTGGCATTGGGGGGACAGTGGATAGAGCGGCGGACTCACACTCTCCGGCATCTCGGTAACTAGCTTCCTGCTTGTGCATAAGCTCTAATATTTGTCTCCAGGGAGTTAAGAGCTCTGCCGCATTTTTATCCGACCTTGTTGCTCTATCCCACAATTTAACTCCTGCTTCGTCCCAAGTTTCAGAGTTAAAAATGTTAACGGCATTGACCCCCTCAGTTTATTGATACCCACTTCAAAATTCTCTTTAATGACTACGGGTCAATATCAACTTTGTGCTTTCATAGGAGTCCCTCCATTAGGCTCAGTACTGACTTCTCCTCAGACGATATATTATTACCCATAGTTCCCCACAGCTCACCTCACTCAATGAGGGATACCAGCTGGCTCCTGCTTCCTTTCAGCAGCACTTCAGTCCTGTGGGGATCGCCACCAGGTCACCTATTAGGTCAATTTGTCGCTCCTCACACAGGGCACCATTTGTGGCGATTCACGACACGGACTCCGTATCCATGCACAAGCAAAGCCGAAGCCGTTATTAACAAAAGAGAAGCCTTAATAGTCTGCCTCCTGAGCTAGTATTTTTCCCTTCTCTCCGCCTCTGAATGTGTTCTATCACACTAGTTCCACATATGGTATAAACATAGATAAGCGCGCTCTCCTGCTTCGCTGCTCCAGCTGTGCCCCTGACCTTCTGTCCAGCATATCAAGGCCTCAGTTCTGTGTTTTTCTGTGGGTTGTTTTTCTATCCCACGGCTTGCATCCAATAAGGGCGATGAGACCACGGGAGGCCACGTTCACTTACTCCACACCATGCCACATAGGCTTTACCCGCTTTGCTTACATGATTGCAGCGCATGTTTCACATTCATGGATAACCTGTGCAATAGCGTCCATGTTCAAGTCCACCCCTTGCTCACGAGCCCATCTGTATGTTGCATCTCTTCCTTGATGGCCTGCGGTGTCATGGGCCCACCGAGCTAGAAATAATTCACCCTTATGTTGCCAGTCCAGATCCACCTCAGCCACTTCAATCTTAGCAGCCTGATCCACTTGCTGGTTGTTTTCATGTTCTTTAGTGGCCTGTCTTTTGGGGGTGTGAGCATCAACTTGACGTACTTTCACAGCCAGGTTCTCTACCCAGGCAGCAATATCTTGCCACAATGTGGCAGCCCAGATGGGTTTACCTCTGCACTGCCAGTTGTTCTGCTTCCACTGCTGTAACCAGCCCCACAGGGCATTTGCCACCATCCAGGAGTCAGTATAAAGATAGAGCACTGGCCACTTTTCCTGTTCGGCAACGTCTAACGCCAGCTGGGTGGCCTTTACTTCTGCAAACTGGCTTGATTCAACTTCTCCTTCAGCGGTTTCTGTGACATGTCATACAGGACTCCATACAGCAGCCTTCCATCTGTGGTGCTTTCCCACAAGGCGACAAGACCCATCAGTGAACAGGGCATATTGCTTCTCATTTTCTGGCAGTTTGTTATACAGTGTGGCTTCTTCAGCACGTGTCAACTCCTCCTCTGGTGATAATCCAAAACCTTTGCCTTCTGGCCAGTCCATGATCACTTCCAAGATTCCTGGGCGACTGGGGTTTCCTACTCGAATCCGTTGTGTGATCAGTGCAACCCATTTACTCCACATAGCATCAGTTGCATGGTGTGTAGAGGGGACGTTTCCTTTGAACATCCAGCACTGGCAGCCGGGGTGCCAGGAGCAGCTGTGCCTCAGTACCAACCACTTCTGAAGCAGCTCGGACCCCTTTGTGTGCTGCCAATATCTCTTTTTCAGTTGGAGTATAGCGGGCTTCGGACCCTCTGTATCCCCGACTCCAAAACCCTAGGGGTGAACATCGAGTCTCCCCTGGTGCTTTCTGCCAGAGGCTCCAGGTAGGACCATTCTCCCCGGCTGCCGTGTAGAGCACATTCTTTACATCTTGTCCTGCCCAGACTGGCCCAAGGCCTACTGCGTGAACTATCTCCTGTTTAATTTTTTGAAAGGCCTGTTGTTGCTCAAGGCCCCATTTGAAATCATTCTTCTTCCGGGTCACTTGATAGAGAGGGCTTATGACCAGACTGTAATCTGGAATATGCATTCCCCAGAAACCCACAGTGCCCAAAAAAGCTTGTGTTTATTTTTTGCTAGTTGTTGGAGACATGGCTGTTATTTTGTTGATCACATCCATTGGGATCTCACGACGACCATCTTGCCATTTTATTCCTAAAAACCGGATCTCTTGTGTGGGTCCCTTCACCTTACTTTGTTTTATGGCAAAACCGGCCTTCAGAAGGATTTGGACTATTTTCTTCCCTTTCTCAAAAACTTCTTCTGCTGTGTAGCCCCACACGATGATGTCATCGATGTATTGTAGGCATTCTAGAGCTTCTCCCTCTTCCACTGCAGTCTGAATCAGTCGATGGCAAATGGTAGGACTGTGTTTCCACCCCTGGGGCAGTCGATTCCAGGTGTACCCTTCGCCCCTCCATGTGAAAGCAAACTGTGGCCTGCACTCTGCTGCCAAAGGGCTGGAGAAAAATGCATTAGCAATAACAATTCCCTTAGATTCTGGATACCTTTCTCCAAGGTTCTTCATTTTCCTAAACGATATGTAACATCTTCCTTGAAGGGCTACCTTTCCTTCGATCTGGACAGGAGTCGCCTCCAGAGGCTGAGGGCTTGTTTCCCTTTTCCAATTGCTTTGTCAATGCCCCCTTCCCTAGAAAGGGATCCCACTTGTTTGGCTTCCTTCCCCTCTAATTCCAGGCTCCTGGCCCCATTATCCGAGCATCGGAGCAGCCAGGTGGCAATTTGCTCACCTAGGCGACGACCATAATCTTTTCGCATATCTTGCAGCTCACTCAAGGACAGGGATTGGGTGGTCTCCTTTTCATTCATGACTTCTTCCTCCTCTCCCCCTCGTGATGGCACTGCTTTTTCATCATCTCTTTCTAAATGAGTTGATTTTCGCTTCAAGATTTCTTCTTCTGTATGGGGGCAACTGATACTGGCACAGGTTGATTGCTGGTTCAGCTGCAGTGCCTGACGCTGGGGTTTGAGTGGCCGTATGCAGGGATGAATGTCACAGACTCCTGAGAGATGTTTTGCACAAGACCCTTATTGTCAGCTTTTCATTGCTTATGTATCTTTTCGACACATTCCTCATGCGATCACACGCACAATTTCTCTTATTCGTCAGCTAGCTCTAAACACCCGCCTTATGCTACATTCTAATAGGCTGTTCTATTTGCGCTACTTCATTTGGTTTTGCTTACTTAAATACTTCTTCGCATTCCCACGTTCCTGTCTCTGTCTTTTACTGCCGCTTTGCTTCAGTTCAAGGACGTGTCAAACAGTGCTAAGTTACTTGCAAATTCATCCCCCACATCTCCCCCATTTTTATTGTGTATTAGCCACACATTTTTTACTGTTCTCTCTATTAATCACTGCAAGCACTGACAAAAGAATGGCAAAATTAAAAGCAAAACAAGGAATTCATTCACTACTTCCCATTGGCAGGCAGGTGTTCAGCCATCTCCAGGAAAGCAGGGCTCTATCACGCGTAACAGTTACTTGGGAAGACAAATGCCATCACTCCAAACATTCCCCCCTTCCTTCTTCTTCCCCCAGCTTTATATACTGAGCATGATGTCATATGGTATGGAATATCCTGTTGGTCAGATTAGGCCAGCTGTCCTGGCTGTGTCCCCTCCCAGCTTCTTGTGCACCTGGCAGAGCACAGGGAGCTGAAAAAGTCCTTGACCAGTGTAAGTGCTACTTAGCAACAACTAAAACATCTCTGCATTATCACCACTGTTTCCAGCAAAAATCCAAAATATAGTCTCATACTAGCTACTACGAAGAGGTTTCTCGCAGCGGTAAAAAGTCAGAGGCTTGGGGGTGGGGGTGGGGAAGGCAAAAGCATCCAGCCTTTCCCATTCAACTTTGTGGTTCTAGTTAAAAAACGCAACCTGATCCAGTTTTCTGAAGTGTTTTGAACAAAACCTATGTTGCTAACGTCCATACAGCCACACTACTTTCGATCTCTGTAAAGACTCTGTAAAATAAAGCGTGGTTCATGTTCTATCACAGCACTCCAAAACTTTGGGGGTTTGCACAAAGAGAACTCAGATACTCCAAAACACTTATGATTTCAGATCACCAAACCCTGAGAAAAACAAAACTTCATCAACCCGCCTCTTGTATTTTTTCCAATAAAAATAAAAGCGCATATCGGTGCTGAATGCCAGCAGACTGTGCAGGCTGAACATCTGAAAGGAAAGCCATTAGTGCAGACCTGGACTTCAGAGCTTTTTGGAAACAGTAACTCATCAGGGTAGTCAATAAGACTTGTAAATCCATTTACTGCATCTTTTAGATCAATTTCTTTCTGACTTCTCGTACAACATTTAAAACTTGCTGAAGCCCCAAGACATTCTTCTCCCATGATGCCTTTAGAGTAAACCACTCAATCATCAGAAAACGTTGCGTATTTTTCTTCACAACTACAAATTGTGACTGGTATTTTAAGCGCTATTAAAGCTAAGGAGCTGAATGTTGGAAATATAACAGTAATTGGATCTTTCACAAGTTCCTTCCTTTCTCTCCATACTGTTGTTCTTGGCTTACTTTCAAAAAAATGACTGATTCAATTTTTTGTTACTGTTCTTTCTCCCGCTGTCAGGTCTTAATTGCAAGCCAGCAACACATTGGCTGCGAGGACAAAATTTAAAATGCAGTAAAAATCAATAAAAGCATGTGCAACTTTTTACTACAATTTACTCACCTTTGTTTGACTTTATGACAAGTTATGGCTTGGCAAAATGTCTTACCATGATCTAGTTGTTTAAATATAAATCCACTGTTATTCCCCACTGCCCTTCAGTAATTTTCCTCAGGTTTTGCCTTGCATCAAGCAGGAACATTTCAAAAACAACAGGGAAATTTGCTACAACAGATACGCGCTTTAGCCCCTCTCCTCTAGATCATAACATGGGAAACAAAATTCCAAGAAGGTGTTGGTCATGAGCTATTTTTACCTCTGTGGTTTGGGGTTTTTTAACCCATATAATTACTTTCATGGGTACCTTAAGGGAGGGAAGAAAGAGTTATCATTCTGCTCTATTTGAATATGTGCTAGAGCTCAGAATAAAACAACTAAAAGCATGCAAAGCATGTAACAGTCCCAAGTTGATATAGATAAGTGCTTTTCTTCCCTGCAAGAATTGATTCAGATTGTAACCTCTGTGTTGCCATTAATTCAAGGCTAATCTACACACAAAGGTCTCAATGCATATGTAATGTGAAGTGGGGGATAGGCTAGAGTCTGAGTACCCACAGCTCATCAGCTATGGCTGGGATCACCATGTGCTACAAACCCCTGATTGGTGCCATGCGGGTGGTGCCCATCACCACAGCTGGTTCTCAGCTGACCACAGTCTGCTCCAGAGGAGTCAATGTGGAAAATGAAAATGACTCAGAAGGTGACTTTGCAGTGAAGGTGTAGCCTCTGGGTGAAGATAACATAGTCTGGCAACTGCTTTGTCACTTTGAATGACACCTACCAGCCACTACAGATTGCTGGACTTGGATTATTGTTGCTAGCACACAGTAAATTCATGTTAAATAGACCCACAGATTTTCTAAACTGCTGCTGCTGTTCTTCATTAGAGCTGGGTCAGCTTCTCCTATTGAACAATGCGTTTAATTTGGTCCCTCATATTACGTCTACACACAGATTTCAGTGTTTTAATTATTTAGAATTATTCACTGAATAATGCATAGGAACATCTTGCAGACTGTGTACTTACTTGTGAATGCTTGCCACAGTTATTGCTTGTTCACTAGCTGGACTGTGTGATTGGCCACCAAAGACAACCAGTATTTTTTCTGCTCTCCCTGTAGCCCTCCCCAGCCCAAGAAGCATCTTCAAGTTGCATATTTTAAAAATGAGACTAATCAGTCATATGTACTTTTTCACCAATACCTATAACATTTCCAATTCCTTTGCACATTCCTAAGAGAATAAATTTTGTGTGTTCACGTGTACAGCCAATAAAATGTGAAACAAAACTGTAAAAGTAAATGAATAAATAAATAAAGTCAGCTTTTAGCCTAGCGGGCAGAATACTTACCTAGGAAATGGGAAAGCTGTGTTCAGCTTCCTTCTCAGCCTGAAGGCATCCTTCCTCAGCTGAGTCTTCCAGGTATAGACACATCTCAACCTTCATTTTGAAATTTTCCCTTTCACCAGTCAAAATGATGAGTGTCCTGAAGCTGGGGGAGGGGGTGAAGAAATAATAATAATAATTAAAAAAAAAACTCAAGAAAACCTGATTTTGTAACCTTGTAGCCTGACAGCTGGTGGGAGAAGGTAGCCATGACCTGAAGCCCTTTTCTGGAGAAACCGCCTCAACTACAGAAAAGGCAATGGCAGAGCGTAGCACTAGCATGGTGAAAAACGTCTTCCAAGCAGCAAGGCCTGCTCACCCAGCACCATGGCAGTTGCTACAGTCTGGGTCCAGAAGGGATAGAGAGCACCCAGGATACAGCTCTGATTCATGCACCAGGGAGGAGCAGGAACAGAGGCGAACATCTGGTGCCATGTCTCCTGCTGACTGGCTCCAGGTTGCTGCCTACCCGGTATAGGGAATTTGGGGGTTAGCCTTTGGAGCTTCCCTTCCTATTGATTGCATAGGTCTTGTTTTGACCTCTGAACCACCCTGATGGTGTTGGACACCTGAGTTTTTAGACAGTGCAAGGTCTACATTGGAAGCCCCGAACAGATGCTCTGAATCTGGCCCCTTGTTCCTATTTTCAATTATTTCTCTCATTCTAACCCTGTAAATGATTCTGAAGCATCACTCCTCACTGTCAGAGGGGAGGTGCAGTACATTTCAGGGCATCCAGAAGAGCTGACAAAAACTTCACTTCCCTCCAGCTCTGTGTGTGCTATGGCCCTGAACATGCAGAAGGCACAGGGATGGGGCAGGGGACAATTTCCAAGGCCAGGTGCGATGAAAGGCATGGCCAAGCCAGCACCATGCTTCTGGGTATGACTGTCAAGGAAGAAGGACAAGCAGGTGGACTAAGCAAGAGGCACAGGCACTGCTGTAGGGCACTGCATACTGGGCTAAAAGGAGAGCCGCACAGAGCCATGATATTCACATGCAGGTGTCATGGTTTTAGCTGGGATAGAGTTAATTTTCGTCACTGTAGCTGGCATAGTGCTGTGCTTTGGACTTAGTTCGAAAACAATGTTGATAACACACATGTTTTGGTTGTTGCTGGGTAGTGCTTGTACTAGTCAAGGACTTTTCTAGCGTCCCATGCTCTGCCAGGTGCACAAGAAGCCGGGAGGGGAGGGGGCACAGCTGAGAGATATTTGCTGGAAAAGCAACATGACAAGGTACGCACAATCCAAGGCGTTCCTGCAGAGCACTGAGGATAACTTTTTGATGCAGGTCGTGGAGGAGCCAATGAGGTAAGATGTGCTGCTGGACCTTATACTAAACAAACGAAGAAGGTCTGGTTGAGGATGTGAGAGTTGGGGGTAGCCTTGGCTGCAGCGACCATGAGATGGTGGAGTTCAGGATCCTGCATGGTAGAAGCAGGGCAACAAGTAGGATTACAACCCTGGACTTCAGCAGAGCTAACTTTGGCATCTTCAAAGACCTGCTTGGAGGAATCGCATGGGCTAGGGCTCTAGAGGGCGGCGGGGGGGGGGTCCAAGAGAGCTGGTCAGTATTCAAGGAGCACTTCCTCTGAGCTCAGGATCGGTGCATCCCTGTGAGGAAGAAGTCAAGCAAAGGAGCCAGGAGACCTGCATGGCTGACCAAAGAGCTTCTAGAAAAACTCAAATGGAAGAGGGACTGCCCACTTGGGAGGAATATAGGAACGTTGCCAGGGTGTGTAGAGATGCAACGAGGAAGGCCAAGACCCACTTGGATCTAAATCTGGCAAGGATAACAAGAAGGGCTTCTTCAAATATATCAGTAATAAAAAAAAGAGTGGGGAAACTGGGCCTGCTGCTAAAAAGATGTGGGGGCCCTGGTGATGCAGGATGCATCAAAGGCAGAGTTATTGAATGCTTTCTTTGCCTCGGTCTTCACTGCTAAGGCTGGCCCTCAGGCATCCCAGCCCCCAGAGGAGAGAGAAAACCTGGAGAAAGGAGGGCTTCCCCTTGGTTGAGGAAGACTGGGTCAAAGATCACCTAGGCAAACTGGATCCTTGCAAATCCATGGGCCCCGATGGGATGCACCCGTGAGTGCTGAGGGAGCCAGCGGATGTTCTTGCTGAGCCACTCTCCATCATCTTTGAGAGTTCATGGAAGACAGGAGAGGTGCCCGAGGACTGGAGGAAAGCAAATGTCACCCCAATCTTCAAAAAGGGCAAGAAGGAGGATCTGGGGAACTATAGGCCAGTCAGCCTCACCTCCATTCCTGAAAAGGTGATGGAGCAGTTCATCCTGGAGGTCATCTCCAGGCATGTAGAGGAAAAGAAGGCTATCAGAAGTAGTCAACATGGATTCACCAAGGGAAGATCATGCTTGACCAACCTGATAGCCTTCTATGATGGTGTGACTGGCTGGGTCGATGGAGAGCAGTGGATGTTGTTTACCTCGACTTCAGCAAGGCATTTGACACTGTCTCCCATAGCATCCTCACAGACAAGCTAAGGAGATGTGGGTTAGATGAGTGGACAGGGAGGTGAATGGAGAACTGGCTCAACAACAGAGCTCAGAGGGTCGTGATCAATGGGGCAGAATCTGTCTGGAGGCCTGCAACTAGTGATGCTCCCCAGGGGTCTGTACTGGGTCCAGTCCTGTTAGACATGTTCATCAATACCTGGACAAAGGGACAGGACGAAAGGGTAGAGTGTAACCTCAGCAAGTTTGCAGATGATACCAAACTGGAAGGAGTGGCTGATACGCCGGAAGCCTGTGCTGCCATTCAGCGAGACTTGGACAGGCTGGAGAGCTGGGCCGAGGGGAACACAATGAAAGTCAACAAAAGCAAGTGTAGGGCCCTGCACCTGGGGAGGAACAACCCCATGCACCAGTACAGGTTGGGGCTTGAGCTGCTGGAAAGCAGCTCTGTTGCGAAGGACCTGGGAGTGCTGGTGGACAGCAAGTTGACAATGAGCCAGCATTATTCTCTTGTGTCCAGGAAGGCCAGGGGTATCCTGGGTTGCATTAAAAGGAATGTGGCTAGCAGGTCGAGGGAGGTTATTCCCCCCCTCTACTCTGCCCTAGTGAGACCACATTTGGAGTACTGTGTCCAGTTCTGGCCTTCCCAGTTCAAGAAAGAGAGGGACCTACTGGAGAGAGTCCAGCAGAGAGCTACCAAGATGATCAGGGGACTGGAGCATCTCCCTTATAGGAAAGGCTGAGAGACCTGGGTGTGTTTAGCCTAGAGAAGAGAAGACTGAGGGGGGGATCTTATCAATGCTTACAAATATCTAAAGGGTGGGTGTCAAGAGGATGGGGCCAGACTCTTTTCAGTGGTGCCCAATGACAGGACAAGGGGCAACGGGCACAAATTGGAACACAGGAAGTTCCACCTAAACATGAGAAAAAACTTCTTTACTGTGAGGGTGACAGAGCACTGGAACTGTCTGCCCAGAGAGGTTGTGGAGTGTCCTTCTCTGGAAATATTCAAAACCCACCTGGGCGCAATCCTGTTCACCCTCCTCTAGGTGTACTTGCTCAAGCAGGGTGGTTGGACGAGATGATCTCCAGAGGTCCCTTCCAAGCCCTACCGTTCTGTGATTCTGTGAATCTCCCTTTCTTTTCTGTCCTATAGAATTCTCTTTATCTCAACACATGAGTTTTACTTTTTTTTTCCTATTTTCTCCCCCATCCCACTGTGGGGGAGTGAGCGAAGGGCTCTGTGGTGTTTAGCTGCCTGCCAGGTAAAACCACAACACCTCCCTTGCAGCAACAATAGCCAAAGCTGCTGCTAGAGAGAATTCATGGAGGTGTTGGCTCCTCAAAGTCTATGTGGCTCTTTTTAAACTCCTGTTGCTACAGATTACACATGAGATTATTGCAAGAGAGATTAGAAGTGTGAGTTATCTGTCTCTTTTTTCAGGACCGTTGTCCTTTAGTAGAGAAAAAAACCACAAATCCGTCTCCCAAGAGATGTCTCTGTTTATCTCCCTCTTTCATTTGGTGGGTTTGTTTTCACAGGCTCATCTTTGCTTTGTGGCAGTTAGTCCTTTTTTCTGCCACTCTTTCTTACTAAATCCTTTTTTCCTGCTTCCTCTTGTTTTACATCCTTTCTTCTGCACTTTAGGTTTCTTCTCCTACTGTCCTTCAGAAGAAAGGGAAGTTTCATATCGGGAAAGGCTCGATTTCTCTCATTTCCTCCTCAAAGGCAATGAGATGAATCATCCTTTGACCATACTGCCCTCCAAATCTGGATCCTCCCTTATCTCCCAAGGGCCAGGGAAATAAGTTGGGTTTCCTTGGTGTTGTGGTTTAGCCCCAGTTATCAACTAAGCACCACACAGCCGCTTGCTCTCTCCCCCCACCCCAGTGGGATGGGGGAGAGAATCAGAAGAGCAAAAGTAAGAAAACTCATGGGTTGAGATGAAAGATTTAGAGCTGTTGTGACTAAAACTTGTTGCTTTGGGGGAGTCAGAAAGGATTCAAGACAAGAAGCACCTAAACAAAAATTTACAACAACAACATTTGACCTTAGAAAAGCAGATGTACAGAACCATAAAGATAAGGCACTACAGAGTAAACACTAAACCAGAACAGACTATCCCTCAAGGACAGTATATACATGATCTCAGAACTGAGTTTGCGTAAAAGCAAAAGTTAACTAGTGGAGACAGTAAGGAAGAGTATATCCTTCATCCAGAGACTCCTGACGACCACCCAGAGACACCAATAGGCATGCGCAAATGACATTTGCATATGATAATGACTTCTTGGGAAACTAATGAATATGTACGTAGAGCTTGTGTAAGTTATACAACTAACCCTGTGTGGGCATGCACATTAGGAGGGATGATCCCCTGTGCATCCAGCGCTGCAATAAAGAATACTTGCTTAATAGTTGCTCAGACTATTGAGTCCTGATTTCGGCTTTTCATGGCATCAGTTTGGCACCCCAGATGGGACCCGCTCTGCTCGGCTGCAGGACCCGCTGAGAACAAGACTCCCTAGGGTACCCCCAGGATTTCCTGGAGGGACTCCTCGCCTCAGTCAGATCACTGTGGGAGCAGACAAGGACCATCTAAAGGAATAAAGAAATTCTTTAAATTTTTTTTTGGTTTTCTGTTTTGGAATTTGGGACTGGTCATTTGGGTTTATTGTAACCTGTAGGAGATGTCCTACGCAGAGCGCCATATCCAGGCTACTAGTGCCTGAGGGATACATTTGGTGGTGCACGCTCATCATGGGTAGTGTACTTTGGTTGTTCTGTATTAGGTACAAAACTTTTATAAGCATTTGTACTTTTGGTTTCGTGCACACTCGATGCTAGTGGTGTACTCTGGTGTTTAGTACATGGGTACAGGCGCGGGTTAGGCTTCATACTTTTGCAGTAACATACTTTTGGTATTGGTACACTTATGTAACCCACATAAGTTTTGTACTTCTGGTGGTACCGATTTATTGATACTGAACTCGGATACTGGCTTGCTGACACTGAATTTGGATATACCCGTCAGGCTTTGCAAAACTGATAACTAAGTATGAATGAGCTGAGTTAACTCTGGTGTGACTGGTGAATGAATGAGTGACTGAGATGCAGCGTAGCTGCAAAGCGAGTGTGGAGTTCTGACCCTTGGTTCTGCTATCCTGCGAGGGGTACGACCGAAACGAAGCGATTGTTAAATTTATTACAGACCAATATTGTGCTATGTACACATTGCCATCCTGTGTGCCTCATAAATAAGAAAATGGAATGGGGGAGGGATCAGAGCAGCGAGATTCCAAAGAAAAGCCCCCTAGGATGTATCCTAGTACACTGGAAAGATATAGGGGGACTGCCAGGTGGGAGTGTGACTAAGAAAACACTGTATTGCAGCTGATGTTGTTTTTAAGGAAAGAAGGAAAGTGGGATGAGCTTATATATGCAGATATGTTTTCCACTTTGCGGAATCATCCGAGTGGCAGAGAGATTGCAATATTTATATTCCACCAGAAGATTCCCTGGTTTTATCTTTAGAAAACAAAAAAGAGAAGTGAAAAGAAGGAGCAGGAGAAAATAAGAAGATGCTGTTCAGCATGTAGTATTGGGCAGAGATGTTTGAAAATAACAAACCCTAGAAAGAAAAGGGAGGAGATAGAGGAGCAACCCAAGGATTTGGGATTGCCCCCTCCACCCCTTAATCTGTCTCCCCCGTCATGGTTTTAGCTGGGATAGAGTTAATTATTTTCTTCACTGTAGCTGGCATAGTGCTGTGCTTTGGACTTAGTTTGAAAACAATGTTGATAACACCTAGTTGTTGCTAGGTAGTGCTTATACTAGTCAAGGACTTTTCTAGCTATCCATGCTCTGCCAGGTGCACAAGAAGCCAGGAGGGGAGGGGGCACAGCTAAGAGAGCGGATTCAAACTGGCCAAAAGGATTCTCTCCCCCATCCCACAGGGGTGGGGGGAGTGAGTGAGAAGCTGCATAGTGTTTAGTTGCTGACTAGGGCTGAACCACGACACCCCCTCATCCATCATTGTTATCTGAAAAGGATAACAGCGAGGAGGAAGGAGCAATAAGTGCTGTTACTCCTGTTACAGCATGGACCAGGAGTAGGACAAAGAAAACTCCACAACTCCTGTCCTGACTCCATTACTAATGGTAATGGGGGCAGAAGGACTGGCTAGAGTAAAAGTACCCTTCTCCACTACTGATTTAGATGCCTGGAAAGAGGTAGCTAGTGGATACCGGGACAACTCCTCTTGAGTGGCAAAATTATTTGAATAATAATAAAAAAACCAGGACCCTGACTGGACAGATGTAGATTTTATTTTGGGGGAAATGATGGAAACAGAAAAAACAATCAGTATTAAAAACTGCACGAACTCATGTGCAGGCCCAAATTACTGGGGGAACCTTACAAGGTAATGTGGACGATTACATTCCCCTGACTGACCCCCATTGGGACCCCAATGACAGGCGTGATGATAGATTATTTAAAAAATACCAAGACTGGATAAAAGTGGGATTAGAGAATGCAAAAGCTGTAAATTGGTCAGCATTATATGCTATCAAACAGGGGCAGAAAGAGACCCCTACTGAATTTTTGGATCAATTGAGAAATGCCATGTGAAAATACACTACCCTAGATCCCTCCTCGGATGTGGGAAAACAACTTGTTTCTCTGTTTTTGGGGCAATCATCTTACAGATATAAGAAAGAAGCTATAGAAACTAAAGGAACTGGAAATAAGAAACTTAGAGAAATTGCTTGAGGAGGCATGGAAAGTTTGGAGGGATCGGGAGAATGTGGATAGAGGAAAACTGACGAAAGTGATGGTGACAGCTACAGTGGCAGCCTTGGAACAGAGAGGAATGGTAAACAGAGGAGGATTTAGAGGACAAGGAAGGGAAAGGTCCTTTGGAAATAGAGAGGAACTGGGAAAGAATCAGTGTGCATATTGTTGGGAGGAAGGACATTGGAAAAATGAAGTTAGAAGTTAGAAGACTGGAAGGGAATAGAAGGACTAATTAATAACTTTTTACAGCACGGGCTATTAATAGAATGTGAATCAGAATATAGTACTCCCATATTACCAGTAAAAAAGCCGGATGGAACTTATTGGGTACTACAAGATTTTTTAAGAGAAGTGAACAAAATTATTAAGGACCTATACCCTGTGGTAGCTAATCCTTATACCTTACTTACTAAATTACGGGATAATCAAGTATGGTTTACAGTATTACATTTAAAAGATGCATTCTTCTGTTTGCTTTTAGCCAAAGAAAATAAAAATTTATTTGCATTTGAATAGTAAAGCCCTACCATGGGTAGGAAAACCCAGCTTACCTGGACAGTGTTACCCCAAGGTTTTAAAAAATAGTCCAACAATCTTTGGAAATCAATTAGCACAAGAACTTGAAACATGGGATCCTCCCTCCAGGGAAGGAGTCCTTTTACAGTATGTGGACGACTTATTAATAGCAACTAAACCAAAACCTGATTGTATACAATGGACTATTAGTTTGTTGAACTTTTTGGGACTAAATGGGTATTGAGTCTCTCAACAGAAAGCTCAGATGGTGCAGCAACAAGTAACCTACCTTGGATATGAAATATCTGGAGGACAACGGGAATTAGGAACAGAACGAAAAGAAGCCATCTGCAGCACCCCCCTCCCTCAGATGGTAAAAGAACTCAGGACCTTTTTGGGAATGACAGGTTGGTGCCAGTTATGTATTTATAATTATGGAATAATAGTAAAACCTTTGTATGAACTTTTGAAAAACAACCCCACTTGATTGGTCTGGTCCAAAGAAGCTCAAAATGCATTCAAGACAATTAAAAAGGAACTAATGAAAGCCCCGGCCTTGGGCCTACCCAATGTTACTAAACCCTTCTGGCTGTTTTCCCATGAAAAACAGGGTATAGATCTGGGAGTCCTAGCTCAACGGCTAGGACCCTACAGAAGAGCTGTGGCATATTTTTCTAGGCAGCTTGACGACGTAAGCAAGGGGTGGCCAGGGTGCCTGTGAGCTGTGGCGGCTGTGGTCTTGAATACTCAGGAGGCCTGGAAATTTACCTTGGGCCAAAAGATCACAGTACTGGTTTCACATATAGTATCACCTGTGTTGGAACAGAAAGGGGATCTCTGGCTTTCCCCATCCTGATATCTACAGCACCAGGCCATTTTAATTGAACCAGATGATGTTACTGCTGAAGTAACCAATGTTATGAACCCAGCTTCTTTCCTCAGTGGAGTGACTTCTGAACCATTAACACATGATTGCCTTGAAGCTATAGAGACTGTGTACTCCAGTAGAGCAGATTTGAAAGAAGAACCTCTGGAAGATGCACAAGATTCCTGGTTCACGGACAGAAGCAGCTTCGTCCGACAAGGTACTCGAAAGGCTGGCTATGCAGTGACAACAGCTAACAAAATAATTAAATCTCAGTCACTACCTACTGGAACATCAGCTCAAAAGGCTGAAATTATTGCCCTGAAGAGGTCCCTGGAGCTGGCAAAAGGGAAAAAAATAAATATATGGGCAGATAGCTGTGCCCCCTCCCCTCCCGGCTTCTTGTGCACCTGGCAGAGCATGGGACGCTAGAAAAGTCCTTGACTAGTACAAGCACTACCCAGCAACAACCAAAACATGTGTGTTATCAACATTGTTTTCGAACTAAGTCCAAAGCACAGCACTATGCCAGCTACAGTGACGAAAATTAACTCTATCCCAGCTAAAACCATGACACCTGCATGTGAATATCATGGCTCTGTGCGGCTCTCCTTTTAGCCCAGTATGCAGTGCCCTACAGCAGTGCCTGTGCCTCTTGCTTAGTCCACCTGCTTGTCCTTCTTCCTTGACAGTCATACCCAGAAGCATGGTGCTGGCTTGGCCATGCCTTTCATCGCACCTGGCCTTGGAAATTGTCCCCTGCCCCATCCCTGTGCCTTCTGCATGTTCAGGGCCATAGCACACACAGAGCTGGAGGGAAGTGAAGTTTTTGTCAGCTCTTCTGGATGCCCTGAAATGTACTGCACCTCCCCTCTGACAGTGAGGAGTGATGCTTCAGAATCATTTACAGGGTTAGAATGAGAGAAATAATTGAAAATAGGAACAAGGGGCCAGATTCAGAGCATCTGTTCGGGGCTTCCAATGTAGACCTTGCACTGTCTAAAAACTCAGGTGTCCAACACCATCAGGGTGGTTCAGAGGTCAAAACAAGACCTATGCAATCAATAGGAAGGGAAGCTCCAAAGGCTAACCCCCAAATTCCCTATACCGGGTAGGCAGCAACCTGGAGCCAGTCAGCAGGAGACATGGCACCAGATGTTCGCCTCTGTTCCTGCTCCTCCCTGGTGCATGAATCAGAGCTGTATCCTGGGTGCTCTCTATCCCTTCTGGACCCAGACTGTAGCAACTGCCATGGTGCTGGGTGAGCAGGCCTTGCTGCTTGGAAGACGTTTTTCACCATGCTAGTGCTACGCTCTGCCATTGCCTTTTCTGTAGTTGAGGCGGTTTCTCCAGAAAAGGGCTTCAGGTCATGGCTACCTTCTCCCACCAGCTGTCAGGCTACAAGGTTACAAAATCAGGTTTTCTTGAGTTTTTTTTTTAATTATTATTATTATTTCTTCACCCCCTCCCCCAGCTTCAGGACACTCATCATTTTGACTGGTGAAAGGGAAAATTTCAAAATGAAGGTTGAGATGTGTCTATACCTGGAAGACTCAGCTGAGGAAGGATGCCTTCAGGCTGAGAAGGAAGCTGAACACAGCTTTCCCATTTCCTAGGTAAGTATTCTGCCCGCTAGGCTAAAAGCTGACTTTATTTATTTATTCATTTACTTTTACAGTTTTGTTTCACATTTTATTGGCTGTACACGTGAACACACAAAATTTATTCTCTTAGGAATGTGCAAAGGAATTGGAAATGTTATAGGTATTGGTGAAAAAGTACATATGACTGATTAGTCTCATTTTTAAAATATGCAACTTGAAGATGCTTCTTGGGCTGGGGAGGGCTACAGGGAGAGCAGAAAAAATACTGGTTGTCTTTGGTGGCCAATCACACAGTCCAGCTAGTGAACAAGCAATAACTGTGGCAAGCATTCACAAGTAAGTACACAGTCTGCAAGATGTTCCTATGCATTATTCAGTGAATAATTCTAAATAATTAAAACACTGAAATCTGTGTGTAGACGTAATATGAGGGACCAAATTAAACGCATTGTTCAATAGGAGAAGCTGACCCAGCTCTAATGAAGAACAGCAGCAGCAGTTTAGAAAATCTGTGGGTCTATTTAACATGAATTTACTGTGTGCTAGCAACAATAATCCAAGTCCAGCAATCTGTAGTGGCTGGTAGGTGTCATTCAAAGTGACAAAGCAGTTGCCAGACTATGTTATCTTCACCCAGAGGCTACACCTTCACTGCAAAGTCACCTTCTGAGTCATTTTCATTTTCCACATTGACTCCTCTGGAGCAGACTGTGGTCAGCTGAGAACCAGCTGTGGTGATGGGCACCACCCGCATGGCACCAATCAGGGGTTTGTAGCACATGGTGATCCCAGCCATAGCTGATGAGCTGTGGGTACTCAGACTCTAGCCTATCCCCCACTTCACATTACATATGCATTGAGACCTTTGTGTGTAGATTAGCCTTGAATTAATGGCAACACAGAGGTTACAATCTGAATCAATTCTTGCAGGGAAGAAAAGCACTTATCTATATCAACTTGGGACTGTTACATGCTTTGCATGCTTTTAGTTGTTTTATTCTGAGCTCTAGCACATATTCAAATAGAGCAGAATGATAACTCTTTCTTCCCTCCCTTAAGGTACCCATGAAAGTAATTATATGGGTTAAAAAACCCCAAACCACAGAGGTAAAAATAGCTCATGACCAACACCTTCTTGGAATTTTGTTTCCCATGTTATGATCTAGAGGAGAGGGGCTAAAGCGCGTATCTGTTGTAGCAAATTTCCCTGTTGTTTTTGAAATGTTCCTGCTTGATGCAAGGCAAAACCTGAGGAAAATTACTGAAGGGCAGTGGGGAATAACAGTGGATTTATATTTAAACAACTAGATCATGGTAAGACATTTTGCCAAGCCATAACTTGTCATAAAGTCAAACAAAGGTGAGTAAATTGTAGTAAAAAGTTGCACATGCTTTTATTGATTTTTACTGCATTTTAAATTTTGTCCTCGCAGCCAATGTGTTGCTGGCTTGCAATTAAGACCTGACAGCGGGAGAAAGAACAGTAACAAAAAATTGAATCAGTCATTTTTTTGAAAGTAAGCCAAGAACAACAGTATGGAGAGAAAGGAAGGAACTTGTGAAAGATCCAATTACTGTTATATTTCCAACATTCAGCTCCTTAGCTTTAATAGCGCTTAAAATACCAGTCACAATTTGTAGTTGTGAAGAAAAATACGCAACGTTTTCTGATGATTGAGTGGTTTACTCTAAAGGCATCATGGGAGAAGAATGTCTTGGGGCTTCAGCAAGTTTTAAATGTTGTACGAGAAGTCAGAAAGAAATTGATCTAAAAGATGCAGTAAATGGATTTACAAGTCTTATTGACTACCCTGATGAGTTACTGTTTCCAAAAAGCTCTGAAGTCCAGGTCTGCACTAATGGCTTTCCTTTCAGATGTTCAGCCTGCACAGTCTGCTGGCATTCAGCACCGATATGCGCTTTTATTTTTATTGGAAAAAATACAAGAGGCGGGTTGATGAAGTTTTGTTTTTCTCAGGGTTTGGTGATCTGAAATCATAAGTGTTTTGGAGTATCTGAGTTCTCTTTGTGCAAACCCCCAAAGTTTTGGAGTGCTGTGATAGAACATGAACCACGCTTTATTTTACAGAGTCTTTACAGAGATCGAAAGTAGTGTGGCTGTATGGACGTTAGCAACATAGGTTTTGTTCAAAACACTTCAGAAAACTGGATCAGGTTGCGTTTTTTAACTAGAACCACAAAGTTGAATGGGAAAGGCTGGATGCTTTTGCCTTCCCCACCCCCACCCCCAAGCCTCTGACTTTTTACCGCTGCGAGAAACCTCTTCGTAGTAGCTAGTATGAGACTATATTTTGGATTTTTGCTGGAAACAGTGGTGATAATGCAGAGATGTTTTAGTTGTTGCTAAGTAGCACTTACACTGGTCAAGGACTTTTTCAGCTCCCTGTGCTCTGCCAGGTGCACAAGAAGCTGGGAGGGGACACAGCCAGGACAGCTGGCCTAATCTGACCAACAGGATATTCCATACCATATGACATCATGCTCAGTATATAAAGCTGGGGGAAGAAGAAGGAAGGGGGGAATGTTTGGAGTGATGGCATTTGTCTTCCCAAGTAACTGTTACGCGTGATAGAGCCCTGCTTTCCTGGAGATGGCTGAACACCTGCCTGCCAATGGGAAGTAGTGAATGAATTCCTTGTTTTGCTTTTAATTTTGCCATTCTTTTGTCAGTGCTTGCAGTGATTAATAGAGAGAACAGTAAAAAATGTGTGGCTAATACACAATAAAAATGGGGGAGATGTGGGGGATGAATTTGCAAGTAACTTAGCACTGTTTGACACGTCCTTGAACTGAAGCAAAGCGGCAGTAAAAGACAGAGACAGGAACGTGGGAATGCGAAGAAGTATTTAAGTAAGCAAAACCAAATGAAGTAGCGCAAATAGAACAGCCTATTAGAATGTAGCATAAGGCGGGTGTTTAGAGCTAGCTGACGAATAAGAGAAATTGTGCGTGTGATCGCATGAGGAATGTGTCGAAAAGATACATAAGCAATGAAAAGCTGACAATAAGGGTCTTGTGCAAAACATCTCTCAGGAGTCTGTGACATTCATCCCTGCATACGGCCACTCAAACCCCAGCGTCAGGCACTGCAGCTGAACCAGCAATCAACCTGTGCCAGTATCAGTTGCCCCCATACAGAAGAAGAAATCTTGAAGCGAAAATCAACTCATTTAGAAAGAGATGATGAAAAAGCAGTGCCATCACGAGGGGGAGAGGAGGAAGAAGTCATGAAT
This sequence comes from Phalacrocorax aristotelis, assembly GCF_949628215.1. Classification (NCBI taxonomy): domain Eukaryota; kingdom Metazoa; phylum Chordata; class Aves; order Suliformes; family Phalacrocoracidae; genus Phalacrocorax; species Phalacrocorax aristotelis. The sequence continues at coordinate 23,285,809 of NC_134310.1, forward strand.
GAAAAGGAGACCACCCAATCCCTGTCCTTGAGTGAGCTGCAAGATATGCGAAAAGATTATGGTCGTCGCCTAGGTGAGCAAATTGCCACCTGGCTGCTCCGATGCTCGGATAATGGGGCCAGGAGCCTGGAATTAGAGGGGAAGGAAGCCAAACAAGTGGGATCCCTTTCTAGGGAAGGGGGCATTGACAAAGCAATTGGAAAAGGGAAACAAGCCCTCAGCCTCTGGAGGCGACTCCTGTCCAGATCGAAGGAAAGGTAGCCCTTCAAGGAAGATGTTACATATCGTTTAGGAAAATGAAGAACCTTGGAGAAAGGTATCCAGAATCTAAGGGAATTGTTATTGCTAATGCATTTTTCTCCAGCCCTTTGGCAGCAGAGTGCAGGCCACAGTTTGCTTTCACATGGAGGGGCGAAGGGTACACCTGGAATCGACTGCCCCAGGGGTGGAAACACAGTCCTACCATTTGCCATCGACTGATTCAGACTGCAGTGGAAGAGGGAGAAGCTCTAGAATGCCTACAATACATCGATGACATCATCGTGTGGGGCTACACAGCAGAAGAAGTTTTTGAGAAAGGGAAGAAAATAGTCCAAATCCTTCTGAAGGCCGGTTTTGCCATAAAACAAAGTAAGGTGAAGGGACCCACACAAGAGATCCGGTTTTTAGGAATAAAATGGCAAGATGGTCGTCGTGAGATCCCAATGGATGTGATCAACAAAATAACAGCCATGTCTCCAACAACTAGCAAAAAATAAACACAAGCTTTTTTGGGCACTGTGGGTTTCTGGGGAATGCATATTCCAGATTACAGTCTGGTCATAAGCCCTCTCTATCAAGTGACCCGGAAGAAGAATGATTTCAAATGGGGCCTTGAGCAACAACAGGCCTTTCAAAAAATTAAACAGGAGATAGTTCACGCAGTAGGCCTTGGGCCAGTCTGGGCAGGACAAGATGTAAAGAATGTGCTCTACACGGCAGCCGGGGAGAATGGTCCTACCTGGAGCCTCTGGCAGAAAGCACCAGGGGAGACTCGATGTTCACCCCTAGGGTTTTGGAGTCGGGGATACAGAGGGTCCGAAGCCCGCTATACTCCAACTGAAAAAGAGATATTGGCAGCACACAAAGGGGTCCGAGCTGCTTCAGAAGTGGTTGGTACTGAGGCACAGCTGCTCCTGGCACCCCGGCTGCCAGTGCTGGATGTTCAAAGGAAACGTCCCCTCTACACACCATGCAACTGATGCTATGTGGAGTAAATGGGTTGCACTGATCACACAACGGATTCGAGTAGGAAACCCCAGTCGCCCAGGAATCTTGGAAGTGATCATGGACTGGCCAGAAGGCAAAGGTTTTGGATTATCACCAGAGGAGGAGTTGACACGTGCTGAAGAAGCCACACTGTATAACAAACTGCCAGAAAATGAGAAGCAATATGCCCTGTTCACTGATGGGTCTTGTCGCCTTGTGGGAAAGCACCACAGATGGAAGGCTGCTGTATGGAGTCCTGTATGACATGTCACAGAAACCGCTGAAGGAGAAGTTGAATCAAGCCAGTTTGCAGAAGTAAAGGCCACCCAGCTGGCGTTAGACGTTGCCGAACAGGAAAAGTGGCCAGTGCTCTATCTTTATACTGACTCCTGGATGGTGGCAAATGCCCTGTGGGGCTGGTTACAGCAGTGGAAGCAGAACAACTGGCAGTGCAGAGGTAAACCCATCTGGGCTGCCACATTGTGGCAAGATATTGCTGCCTGGGTAGAGAACCTGGCTGTGAAAGTACGTCAAGTTGATGCTCACACCCCCAAAAGACAGGCCACTAAAGAACATGAAAACAACCAGCAAGTGGATCAGGCTGCTAAGATTGAAGTGGCTGAGGTGGATCTGGACTGGCAACATAAGGGTGAATTATTTCTAGCTCGGTGGGCCCATGACACCGCAGGCCATCAAGGAAGAGATGCAACATACAGATGGGCTCGTGAGCAAGGGGTGGACTTGAACATGGACGCTATTGCACAGGTTATCCATGAATGTGAAACATGCGCTGCAATCATGTAAGCAAAGCGGGTAAAGCCTATGTGGCATGGTGTGGAGTAAGTGAACGTGGCCTCCCGTGGTCTCATCGCCCTTATTGGATGCAAGCCGTGGGATAGAAAAACAACCCACAGAAAAACACAGAACTGAGGCCTTGATATGCTGGACAGAAGGTCAGGGGCACAGCTGGAGCAGCGAAGCAGGAGAGCGCGCTTATCTATGTTTATACCATATGTGGAACTAGTGTGATAGAACACATTCAGAGGCGGAGAGAAGGGAAAAATACTAGCTCAGGAGGCAGACTATTAAGGCTTCTCTTTTGTTAATAACGGCTTCGGCTTTGCTTGTGCATGGATACGGAGTCCGTGTCGTGAATCGCCACAAATGGTGCCCTGTGTGAGGAGCGACAAATTGACCTAATAGGTGACCTGGTGGCGATCCCCACAGGACTGAAGTGCTGCTGAAAGGAAGCAGGAGCCAGCTGGTATCCCTCATTGAGTGAGGTGAGCTGTGGGGAACTATGGGTAATAATATATCGTCTGAGGAGAAGTCAGTACTGAGCCTAATGGAGGGACTCCTATGAAAGCACAAAGTTGATATTGACCCGTAGTCATTAAAGAGAATTTTGAAGTGGGTATCAATAAACTGAGGGGGTCAATGCCGTTAACATTTTTAACTCTGAAACTTGGGACGAAGCAGGAGTTAAATTGTGGGATAGAGCAACAAGGTCGGATAAAAATGCGGCAGAGCTCTTAACTCCCTGGAGACAAATATTAGAGCTTATGCACAAGCAGGAAGCTAGTTACCGAGATGCCGGAGAGTGTGAGTCCGCCGCTCTATCCACTGTCCCCCCAATGCCAGCTAAATCCGAGGTCCCAGGAAAAACGAAAGGCACCCGATGTAAGACTCAAGTTTACCTAGGGTCCTCGAACAGCGATGATGACCCTGATTACCCGTTCGATCCTGGACCCATTGACCCAGAGAAAGAACCTGATTTGTACCCCTAAGACCCACATGATCAAGGGCAAGCGATCCGTAAAGAGGCATTAGCCGCTGGGAATCATGAGCTGGCCACAAAGATCGTAGCCCCTGTCATCTATGTTCCCAATCAACAACCGAGATGGGAAGGACTTAACTTTTCCATTATTAAGGAAATGCGACAAGGAGTGATAGAATATGGACTGGGATCCCCATATTCAAGGAACGCGTTGGGGTCAATCATGAAATCTTTTACCCTGGTGTCCCATGATTGTCTACAACCCTGCAAGGGCTATTTGTTTTACCCGGCGTTATTGATTCAGATTACTCTGGTGAAATCAAAATTATGGCCTAGACTCTCCCACTCCACCTTTGTTGCTGTACGCTTCTATGGGAGAACTTATCTTGGGCCGCATATCTCCGGGACACAGGGCTCTACCCACCCTGGGGACAGTGATGCACAGACATCAATATGATGGATACAAAATGTCCGTTTATTTAACTGCATCACACGCTTATATAGCTCTTGCGCTTCCTGTTCCTGCCACTCCTATGGGGAGGAGTCTATCTTTCCGTCACAGCCCGTGATCTTCTGGTCGATGATCCCTGTCTATTCCCCTACATCTCCCCCTCCCCATGCTGCTAAAAGTTCTACAAAGCTACTTGCGTAAGCGGATACATATTGCGGTCACGTCTATGTTCATGTAACTCTTGCAGGCGCTCTCTGATTTGTCTTATAACACAGCATAACAATGGCAGCCCACAAGTAACCATGGTTACTACACACAACAAGATCCCCCCAATTATTACTATCCAATCCCAATTCATATCTCTCTTTTGCCGCCCTTTCCCAGTGTCGCTCTCGTTGCAATATTGCTTGCGATCTTGTCAAGGAGCTCATTTCTTTTCCCAATGGCACGGCTAGCATGAGGATCCATGTCAGCAGACCCTGCAAAGAGACAACTCAGAAAGGGATTATTCATTGTACATCCTTGCACAGTTCTGCTTTCACACACTTTGCAGGCACCCACTCTATGCGCCCTTCATTCTCAACCACAGCGTAGCCCCTCCCCAGGCATCTCAGTTTCCATCCTCTCTCCCATTGCTCACTGCCTGGGAACCTTACTTGCACCTGTGGATAGCGCTCGCCTGCTTGAGCTTTGCCAAAGTGCTTCTCCACTGCTGTAACTTGCTCCTGCCCGCGTATAACATGATTAAGCGAATATAGTGCACGCATTAAAATAGTTTGCTGAGCTGCTACGGGTATAGCTCCCTTATACCCCTCCCCCTCCCCAAGCTGTATTATTTTTGCTTTCAAGGTGCGATGAGCACGTTCAAGTATTGCCTGCCCCGTGCTATTGTAAGCAATGCCATGTTTTAATACAATATTCCAAGCTTTACACCATTCTTCGGTACTTCGAGCCCGAAAGCACAGTCCATTGTCTGTTTTTATCTTGGTGGGCTTTCCAAGCCACGCCATTACCGTGGTCCAATGCGCGGTCAAGTGCATTGCGGTCCGCTTCCGATGTTGAGTAGCCATGATGACTCCACTATATGTATCAATTGTAATTGCCAGGTGCCGTCCGGGGGCCAACTGTGGACATTCAGTAAAGTCAGTCTGCCAGATAGCATTTGCTTCCAGTCCTCGAGGGTTGACTCCTGCCTCCCACAATGGCGAGTGCTGACAGTAAGGACAGGTGGCTACCACTTCTCTTGCTGCTCTTATTGAGATGCCACACTCCTTTGCCAAGGCTTTAGCACCCAGGTGCAGTTGGTCATGCAGTTTCTTCGCCTCTGTCAATGTCCAGACTCCCGCGGCTGCCTCATCAGCCATGCGATTCCCCTCAATCAGTGGTCCAGGCCCCGTCTGATGACTGCGAATGTGAATTACTGTCACAGTTGCTCCTCGCTGCGATAAAGCAACCTCTAGCATCAAGGCAATTTCCGTGTGTGGTACACCCTCTCGTTTCATGGACGTGACTAATTTATACACGTATAAGGAGTCTGTGCACACATTTATATGCTGATCTATATCCTTTCGCAGGGCCATCTCTAGCGCTTTCGCTTCTAGCCACTGCACACTTTTACCCTGCTCCTCATACGTCTGGTGCATCCAACTATTCTCTTCTTTCCACACTACCGCCGCTCTGTTCGTCTTCGAGGAAGCGTCTGTGAAATATGTTGGTCCTGGGTGAGGGGTATCCAAAACTCTACTATCCACACTTAAATCCACCACTTTGGCTGTCTCGGCCCACCTCTGTATCGTGCCTGTGACGATTTTCCCTGGGTACGAGTATACCGCCAATTGTATATCCTCTTCACTCTCTACCACCTTCCGCCATTTCTCCCCATTCCACGGCACTGTCAGCTTATCTGGCTCCTTCCCAAAGATTCCCTTGCTTTCCCGTCGCAGACGCCAAATCATTCCCCCGGCTACCTTGACTTTTGTGGAGAATGCATCCTTGGGAACCTTCTGATATACCCATCGCAGTGGTTTTTCTTCCCCCGCCCGTATTTGATATAGCAATCCTAATCCTCCACCGGCGGTCAGAATCCAACCTGCAATTAATTCCTCCTGAGGGTCCCACCGCCATACTCCTTCCTTTTGCATTCGACGTTCTATCATCTGCAACTGCTGGACTGCCCCGGCATCTAAACTCCTGGGCTCCCATGGGTCGGTCCCTTTCAGCAACGCATAGAAAGGTTGCATCTCCTCACCGGTGACGCCGCACAAACGTCCGCAACCACTGCAGTGCTCCTACCAGCTACTGTACATCGTGTAAATTTTTAACCTTAGGTGTAAGTTTAATAGGCTGAGCTTGTATGCAATCCCCTTCTATTCTAGCACCCAGAAATCCACACACTGGTCCTCGCTGTACCTTTGCCTCAGCTACCTGGAGGCCCTGTCCCGCAAGGCCCCTTTGGGTGTCTGAAAAGACTTGTTCACATAACACCTCGGTGGGCGCAGCTATGAGGACGTCATCCATGTAGTGGATCATGTAGAGTCTCTCCTGATACTGCTGCCTTACTTGCTGCAATGCAGAAGCCACGTACCTCTGGCAGATCGCTGGAGAATTTTTCATCCCCTGCGGAAGTACTGCCCACTGCCATCTACTACCTGGTTCTGCACGGTTCACCGCGGGCAGAGTAAAGGCAAATCTCTTTCTATCATCTGGATGTAGCAGAATGCTGAAGAAGCAGTCTTTGATATCTAAAACAATGACTTGCCATCCTTTCGGGACAGCACTCAGATCTGGTAGGCCGGGTTGGAGAGGCCCCATGTCCTCCATTTGCTGATTTACTGCTCTAAGGTCATGCAGCATCCTCCACTGGTTTTTATCTTTCTTTTTTACAGCAAATATAGGGGTGTTCCAGGGGCTCATCGAGGGCTCTAGGTGCCCTGCTTCATGCTCTCGTTTTACTATAGCTCTTACAGCCTCTGTTTTCTCCGTTGTCAGGGGCCACTGCTCCACCCAGACGGGCTGTTCGGTTTTCCACACTAACTTGTGCTGACGAAGCCCCTCTGAGGCAGTGGCCCTTATGCTAAATTTTTCAACCCGATCCCCATCTGGGCAAGGGCGTCCCGCCCCAACAAGGGGCTTGCTACCCCATCTGCTACTAGTATGGTCACTACGGCCGTGAGGAGCTTCCCTGCCTCCTCGTCCAGGACTTCGAGTTTCACAGGGCAAGTACTAGTCCTTGGTTGTTGTTCTCCTCCCACCCCTATGATACGTTTTCCCATGGCGAGGGGCCAAGTTGGTGGCCACCGTTCGAGTGGCATCACTGTGACATCTGCCCCGGTATCCACTAATATTCCCAGGCATATCCGTGCCGGGCAACTCGGCTCTTGCGGGGTAATCATCACCGCCGCCATGGGTCTCTCGTCACAGCCTATGACCAAGGCCACGCGGGGGCTGTAACCTGCAAATCTTGCTGGTTCTGCTCCCCTGCCTGAAGGTTCACTCCCCCTTGGCCTGCTACGGTGGGCCAAGCTCCTGGCACTGGCACCATGATGGGGGCCATTTGACTCACAGGAGGCGCGAATCCCCCTCGCTTCGCCCTCCTTTGGCCGTTTCCCGGCTTTGTGGTTGGACAATCTCTTGCCAGGTGTCCTGGCTTCCCACACACCCAGCACCTCCCTACTGGGCGCGCTCCTCCTCCATTACGTCCTCCCCTTTCCGCTAGCGGGCACCCAGCTTTAAAGTGCCCTTGCCGTCCACACAAGTGACATCTCGGCCCCACCCCGGCCGCTTGCACCAGCACCCTTTCTTCGCTTCCACAGTCAGGGTTCTGGCAGATGTGCGCTCCCACACCGCTATGCTGATTCAACGCCTCCTGGCACAAGACATGCCTGATGGTTTGACCCAATGATGCCCCCACCGCCAGGGTGCGGAGGACATCTTGTGTTTGTGGATTTGCTTGACTTGGGAGGCAATCCATAAGGACTGCCTCCTTGGCTGCTGGTGGCAATTCTGATTCTATAATAGCCTTCTGCAACCTGTCACAAAACGTTGTAAATGGCTCTGCTAGTCCTTGCTGTATCTTTTGCCAAGGTTCCGCTTTTTTTTCATACCTGCCCACTTCGCTATATGCTCTGCGGGAACTCTCCGTTACCACTTGCAGCTCCCTGCCCCTTAATTCTGCTGCTTGTAACTGCGGGGTTTCCAGTCCTTGACTTCTGCCAGTGAGCCGGTCAAGGGTGGTCCCTCTCAGCGGGTGGCCCGGAACTGCCGCCGCTTGCTGTACGAGGGCATGGCAGGCACTGTGCATTGCCTCCTTCCAAAGTATGTACATTGTGGGAGCCAATATTGCTTTCGCCAACTGCCTAGCATCAGAGGGGGTCAACGGCGCTGCATGCGCAGCATCTAGTAGCAATCCTACCCCTTCGTCTTTTAGCCCCTTTTCCCTAATTTCTCGCCATAAACTCTGCACTAGCTTGGCATCTATCGGCGTCCACTCCACCCCTCCTCCTGGAGCTAGTCGGACAGGGAAGATCCCGGGCATCTCTATCCTTACTCCATCGAGGCTACAATCTCTAGCTATCAGCCGCCAGTTAGGTAACTCGACTGACTGTCGCTGGGGCGCACCCTTCGTTAAGGGTCCTGTCTGCCGCCGAGTTACTTCCCCTAGTGCGCGCATAACCTGCTGCAGCTGCCGCAGCACGTCCTCCGCGGACCCCTCCGGAGCTGCAGCGCTCCGGCCCTCCCCTTTTGGCGGTCCCTCTCCTCCCTCCTTCTGATTGGTCCTCCGAGTCCCTGCTGCCTTATGCCTCTTTTTTGCACGCTGCAGGCAAGCTGCCCCATCTTCCCACATGTGGGCATCGGTTTCTCCCCCAACTTCTGATTCGCTGCTACTCGAGGTTGATCTATACCCATCCTGTCCTCCCCTCCAGGCACCTCAATCCCCCTCCTCGTCCGACTCCCATCTCAAGGGTTGCCCCGGGAGCCAGTCTCGAGGGTCGGGCAGAGGGCGGCGCCGCTGCCGGCGCTGATCATCTTTCTCCTTCCGCTCCGTCACTCCCGCTGCGTCCGCCGCCACGTCACCCTCCCCGCGCGCAGGTACCCGCGCCTGTGCCAAATCGTCCCAGGGGTATGCAGGGGGGGCGTTCCAAAGGTCCTGCTGGCTCAACAGGGAACACCGCCGCTTCCCGATCCGACTCTTTGGGAGCCTCAGACTGAGTAGTTGGCCAGGCTACTCCGTCTGAACTCCCCGCTTCTTCCCCATCCCCCGCGATGCTTGCCCCTGTCTGCATCCCCACTGCCGATCCTAGGTCTATTTCCGGGCTACTGTCGCCTGTAGCACCGTGCAGGCACAGCCGCGCCTGCCGCCACGTCTCCTGATCCTCCCGAGCTTTCAATAGCAATCGGTGTATCTTTTCCCCAGAGCTGTATGTACTGGGTTTTTCCCATCATAGCCCTTTCGGCTAACTCCTCTTTAATTCTCGCCCAATTATCCTTATTAAATATGTCTGCGGGACTCCGTATGAGCCCCTGCGTAATCATCCATTGGATGGCCTTTGAGGTAGGCGCCTTCGAAATCGAAGTTCCCTATTCCTTCCCCAATCCCTTCAGTACCTTTACGACTGATTCTATGGCGCGCCCGCCGACCTGCGGCTCCCCGTCCCGCCCCTGCGTGCCCCAAGCTATCTTTTCCCCCCGGCGAACTTGCCATGCCGCCCCGCCGATCACGTCGGGGTCACCACTTGTGGCTGTACGCTTCTATGGGAGAACTTATCTTGGGCCGCATATCTCCGGGACACAGGGCTCTACCCACCCTGGGGACAGTGATGCACAGACATCAATATGATGGATACAAAATGTCCGTTTATTTAGCTGCGTCACACGCTTATATAGCTCTTGCGCTTCCTGTTGCTGCCACTCCTATGGGGAGGAGTCTATCTTTCCGTCACAGCCCGTGATCTTCCGGTCGCCGATCCCTGTCTATTCCCCTACACACCTTGAACTATTGTGCAAGGCTCACGAATAGCCCAGTTAGTCTACTTTAATGCCCACCCCCCACAAACCACTAACACAGTACGAGGGTGTCAAGGCTTTGCATCAACAGGAGCCCCGCATATTTTGTGGGCCCAAACAGTGAGTGCCACGCGCCACTACAGGCCACCTGATCAGGAAGAGGTAGTTGATGAAGCCTTCTACAGACAGCTGGAAGTAGCCTCACAATCACAGGCCCTGGTTCTCGTGGGGGACTTCAACCACCCTGATATTTGCTGGAAAAGCAACATGGCAAGGCACACACAATCCAGAAGGTTCCTGCAGAGCATCAAGGACAACTTTTTGATGCAGGTGGTGGAGGAGCCAACGAGGCGAGATGTGCTTCTTGACCTTATACTAACGAACAAGGATGGGCTGGTTGAGGATGTGAGAGTTAGGGGTAGCCTAAGTTTTGGAGTGCTGTGATAGAACATGAACCACGCTTTATTTTACAGAGTCTTTACAGAGATCGAAAGTAATGTGGCTGTATGGATGTTAGCAACATAGGTTTTGTTCAAAACACTTCTGAAATCTGGATCAGGTTGCGTTTTTTAACTAGAACCACAAAGTTGAATGGGAAATGCTGGATGCTTTTGCCTTCCCCCCCCACCCCACCCCCAAGCCTCTGACTTTTTACCGCTGCGAGAGACCTCGGCTGTTATCCAAATGCATGTTGTCACAGGCTGCAGCACCATCGTGCAACCTTTTACATCCATGCCTGTAAGAGGCATGTCAAAATTAAGAGCTGGCCGCCAAGTGGCTTGATGAAGAAGCTGTGTCTGTATTCTGATCTGGTATTACAGAGTAGGTATGAACTCCATCTTTGGGGTTTGGGAGTGAAACAGTTCTAGCCAGTATTATCTTGTTTTAAGAGCTATAGCTTTGGAAAGGAAGTTTGGATTATTATGGAGGGAGAAAGATGTCTGAGGGGAGCAGCTTGGGATTTTGGAAAAACCTATACTTCTGCCTTTAATTGTAGGGCTCTAAGGCTATTGTTGTCACAGGAATTTGGGCCAGAGCTCCCAGCTGCTCTATCACTAAAACTGAGGCCAGCAGGTCCTCTTGGAAAATGTGGTATCCTCAGCAGCTCTGGCAGTTCTCTTTGCTTGGAGCAGCTCAGCCTGGGACTGAACAGAGATACAACCGCACTCTTCAAGAAAGCCACAGAAAACCAGAAAGGACCCATGAATCCTCTAGAAAGGCACAGAAAAATATCTCATCCCTCTAACCCCAAGTTTGTTTCCTAAACAAAAGTATCCAACCCTTATTCCATATCATTTACATCATGCTCAGGTCCCATACTATCCAATACAACTTCAGTAACCCATACCCGCCTTCTCATCCCTTAATAGACTATACAGATTTCATTTATCATTGCCCTAGTCTATGGACCACCCCTGTAAAATGTCTGTGAAATGTCCATTGAGTTCATTTAGTCCATGACTTTGGGTTCCATCTACTGTATGATTCTTTCAGAGAGGTGGGTTGTGTGGTGTTGGATTGTTGCATACTGAAGTCAGTCCTCGTTCCATCACCGCTACACTGTCAGTCCTTGTTCTATCACTGCTGCACTTTGCTTGGTTCAATGAAAGTTCAATTTTATTTATTAATTTGGGAGATTCCCACCATGATACCATTGATATGGCATATAGCAATCATAGTAGTGATGACATACAACATTATCACAGAATCACAGAATCACAGAATCACAGGTTGGAAGGGACCTCAGGGATCATCTAGTCCAACCTTTCTAGGAAGAGCAGAGTCTAAAGAAGATGGCCCAGCACCCTGTCCAGACGACTCTTGAAGGTGTCCAACGTGGCCGAGTCAACCACTTCCCTGGGGAGATTATTCCAATGGTTGATTGGCCTCAATGTGAAAAATTTCCCTCTGGTGTCCAATCGGAATCTCCACAAGAGCAATTTGTGTCCATTCCCCCTTGTCCTCTCCATGTGACTCCATGTAAAAAGGGAGTCTCCATCTTCTTTGTAACTACCCCTTAAGTACTGGTACATGGTGATGAGATCCCCTCTGAGCCTCCTTTTCTCAAGGCTGAACAAACCCAGTTCTCTCAGCCTATCCTCATATGGCAGGCTTCCCAATCCTTTGATCATCTTGGTGGCCCTTCTCTGGACCCCTTCCAGACTGTCCACATCCTTTTTGTATAGCGGGGACCAGAACTGTACACAGTACTCCAGGTGTGGCCTGACAAGCGCTGAGTATATAGCAATTAACAGCATACCATTCAGTTAATTGGCTGTTTTCACTCAAAATCAAATCCCCTTGAGGCACACATCGGATTTCTCCATCCTCCCGCATCACCCACCAAGTGCAACCAGGTCCTCGAGCAAAAGCAGTCCTACGAATGGGTTTGCCTTTACCTGAGGCAGGAATAACCCAGACTGTTTTCCACAGCATGTTTTTTACATGCACTACAGGGACTCTATTCCCTTCCACAGTACGTAAGGGTTCTGACTGGGCAGGGCCAGCTCGATTAGCAGATCCCCTAGTGCTGATTGACCAGGTGGCTTTTGCTAAATGTGTATCCCAGTGTTTAAATGTTCCAACCCCCATTGCTCTCAGTGTAGTTTTTAACAGTCCATTGTATCTTTCGATTTTCCCAGAGGCTGGTGCATGATAGGGGATGTGATACACCCACTCAATGCCGTGCTCTGTGGCCCAGGTGTCTATGAGGTTGTTTCGGAAATGAGCCCCATTGTGTCACTCAGTACTTTCTGGGGTGCCATTACCATTACCATTACCATTGTAAGCACACGGCGCTTGCCTTGGGGGGTTTGTGGGAGTGTAATATAGTCAATCTGCCAAGCCTCCCTATATTTATATTTCAGCCATCGTCCCCCATACCTCAGAGGCTTTACCCACTTCGCTTGCTTGACTGCAGCGCATATTTCACATTCATGGATAACCAGCGCAATAGTGTCCATGGTCAAGTCCACCCCTCGATCATGAGCCCACCTGTATGTTGCATCTCTCCCTTGATGGCCTGAGGTGTCATGGGCCCACCGAGCTAGAAACAGTTCACCCTTATGTTGCCAGTCCAGATCCACCTCAGCCACTTCAATCTTAGCAGCCTGATCCACTTGCTGGTTGTTTTCATGTTCTTCAGTGGCCCGACTCTTGGGGACGTGAGCATCCACATGACGTACCTTTACAACCAGGTTCTCTACCCGGGCAGCAATATCTTGCCACAATGTGGCAGCCTAGATGGATTTGCCTCTGCACTGCCAGTTGTTCTGCTTCCACTGCTGTAACCAGCCCCACAGGGCATTTGCCACCATCCAGGAGTCAGTATAGAGATAGAACGCTGGCCACTTTTCCCGTTCAGCAATGTCTAAGGCCAGCTGGATGGCCACTACCTCTGCAAACTGGCTCGATTCACCTTCTCCTTCAGCAGTTTTTGCTACTTGTCGTATAGGACTCCATACAGCAGCCTTCCATCTGTGGTGCTTTCCCACAAGACGACAGGACCCATCAGTGAACAGGGCATATTGCTTCTCATTTTCTGGCAGTTTGTTATACAGTGTGGCTTCTTCAGCACGTGTCACCTCCTCCTCTGGTGATATTCCGAAGTCTTTGCCTTCTGGCCAGTCCATGATCACTTCCAAGATTCCTGGGTGACTGGGGTTTCCTACTCGAGCCCGCTGGGTGATCAGTGCAACCCATTTACTCCACATAGCATCAGTTGCATGACGTGTAGAGGGGACGTTTCCTTTGAACATCCAGCCCAGCACCGGCAGTCGGGGTGCCAAGAGCAGCTGTGCTTCAGTACCAGCCACTTCTGAAGCTGATCGAACCCCTTCGTATGCTGCCAACATCTCTTTTTCAGTTGGAGTATAGCAGGCTTCGGACCCTCTGTATCCATGACTCCAAAACCCTAGGGGTGAACATCGAGTCTCCCCTGGTGCTTTCTGCCAGAGGCTCCAGGTAGGACCATTCTCCCTGGCTGCCGTGTAGAGCACATTTTTTACATGTTGTCCTGCCTGGACTGGCCCAAGGCCTACTGTATGAACTATCTCCTGATTAATTTTTTGAAAGGCCTGTTGTTGCTCAAGGCCCCATTTGAAATAATTCTTCTTCTGGGTCACTTGATAGAGAGGGCTTACGATCAGACTGTAATCTGGAATATGTATTCTCTGAAAACCCTCACCACCTAAGAAAGCTTGTGTTTCCTTTTTGCTAGTTGGTGGAGACATGGCTGTTATTTTGTTGATCACATCCACTGGAACCTGACGACGCCCATCTTGCCATTTGATTCCTAAGAAGTGGATCTCTTCTGCAGGTCCCTTGACCTTACTTTGTTTTATGGTAAAACCAGCCTTCAGAAGGATTTGGACTATTTTCTTCCCTTTCTCAAAAACTACTTCTGCTGTATTGCCACACACAGATCTCTAGTTCCTCCTGTTTATTCCCCATGCTGCATGCTTTGTTGTACAGGTATTTCAGAGAGGTTGAGCTAAGGACAGGGAGATCACTCACCAACTACCGTCAGAGGCAAAACAGACTCAACTTGAGGAAATTAATTTAATTTATTGCCAATCAAATCAGAGTAGGATAATGGAAATAAAACCAAAACTTAAAACACCTTCCCACCCCCTTACCCCCCCTTCTTGCCAGGCTCAACTTCACTCCCAAATTCTCTGCCTTTTCCCCCCGAGTGGCACAGGGGGACCGAGAATGGGGGTTGCGGTCAGTTCATCACATGTTGTCTCTGCCGCTCCTTTCTCCTCACACTCTTCCCCTGCTCTAGTGTGGGGACCCTCCCACAGGAGATAGTTCTCCATGAACTTCTCCAATGTAGGCCCTTCTCATGGACTGCTCCAGTGCATGTCCTTTCCACAGGGTTACACTTCCTGCCAGAAAACCTGCTCCAGCATGGGCTTCCCACAGGACTTCCCACAGGGTCACAGCCTCCTTCGGGCACATCCACCTGCTCCAGCATAGGGTCCTACACTGGCTGGAGGCGGATATCTGTTCTGCTATTAACCTCCATGGGCTGCAGGGTGACAGCCTGCCTCACCATGGGCTTCACTAGAGGCTGCAGAGGAATCTCTTCTTCAGCACCTGGAGCTCCTCCCCGTCCTTCACTGACCTTGGTGTCTGCAGAGTTGTTTCTCTCACATATTCTCACTCCTCTCTTCTGGCTGCTGTTGCACGGCAGTTTTTCCCCCCTTCTTAAATATGTTATGACAGAGGCATTACTACTGTCGCTGATTGGCTCAGCCTTAGGCATTGGCAGGTCCATCTTGGAGCCAGCTGGCATTGGCTTGTCCAGACATAGGGGAAGCTTCTGGCATCTTCTCACAGAAGCCACCCCCCCACTACCAAAACTTTGCCATGCAAACCCAATATATAGTCAGACGTGTCCAGGGCTGGCAATTACAATTCAGGCTGGGGGAGACTCATCCCCTGCTAGCACATACTAGAAGGAGTACAGCAGGTAGGTGGCTGAAACGTATTCACTCCTGTCCCTGGGCCTGCAGTGATACGAACTGTTCCTACAAAACATATTCTGAAATTCTGTCCTACCTTCTTGAGCAAAGTCAAGGCTTGTTTCCTAAAGTCCTATTTGCATCACCTTAGTTAAGATATTCTGTGCATGTCATCATGTTCTTAACATGATACAGATCTATGGCCTTAAGTGAAGACTAGAGCAGCTGCAGAATATTTGACGTTGCAGAGGAAGTATAAATTTTAGGTAATAAGAAATATTTCTTTATCCTAAATTTTGACAATATTTCAGTAGAGTAAATAAGAAAATAGCCTGCAAACTAAAGATTAGAAAAAAACCTGCCAAAAGGATGTTCTCAGAAATTTGCCATGTTAGTAAATTCTCTTTATTTCAAAGCAGTAAGGGGGAAACTACATCATCCCTCTGTCACTGCATACAAAGAGCACCTGTTTGGGATCAATGAATAGGTATGTGCAGCCAACCTTCTTGCAATTGCCTGCAGGTTATGGATTTGGAAGTTGGTGGAAAATATCAGGTTGAGTCTGAACGTTCACTCACATCTGGACTTTAATGTAACAGCCTAAAGGGAGTGTTGCTCTAAATTTTAAATCACACTGGACTTGATGAAGGGCTTGACATGATCTACAGGAAAAGGTCAGAAAATCTGTAAACATTTATTTCAATGAGATTAAACCAGTGCTTTCAATGTTGCTTTTACACTTCCATCTATGTATTCACTTACAGTCTCTACAGAACCCTTCTAGTGCTTTTCTGTCCTAGGAAATCTTTAGCATACATGCACTGAAAGGCAATGTACACAGTGTATAGCCCTGTAAGGGACCAGGGTAGTGGAATCTGTGGGCAACTGCGTCGCAATTGCTAACTCCATCAGTTCATCAGTAGAAAAACCAGCTGGGCAAGAAAGAGGAATCTTGGGCTAATTCAGGAACATTAACGCCTTTAGCATGAAGGCTAAGGGTTAGCCTAGCTGACTGTAACACATAATGAAATGTACCTTCACTGTTGAGAGCCTATGAAGAATATGATGGACAACATAGCTTCGTGTAGCTTGTGTATGAGACTGTCCAAAGAGGGTGCACAGCTGGGAAGTCATCACAATACTCCCTATCATTTGAGGAGGAAAAAAATCAAAGAAGAAAATGAGACTAGAAAAGACAGGCCAAATCATTATACTATTCTCGCAGAAGAGAGATGTCAGTACATGCTGAGGTACTCATGAAGGGTGCCAGAGACTTCAATGGCAATGGACAAAAGAGGAACATTTTATCAACTGTTTGGGCTAGTCAGCTGCACACATTGCAAAACATAGATGTGTCTGCCCTGCAGCACGCTTAGGAAAAACTCACTAGGTGTTCCTGATCTTCAGCTGTGTCTACTCTGGGCTATAAACAGCATTTACAAGCTGTATTTGAACTCTGCTTAAATGGCCGACAATTTCAACAGCCAAACTGCCAGAGCATGAACTCAGCACTGTGCACTATGTAGACATTTGGAATCATTGTGTCTACAGCCAGCTGAAGTGTGCACTTTCATTTTTGAAAATAGCTGCTAAAATTATCTGGTATAGGGGAAAACCACAAAAATAATGACAAGGGTGTGATGGTAGGGTCTAATATTATTAATGATTTGTCTCATATTTTTATGTGCAATAACATTTAAATAAAGAAAGGAAATTTGTGTTTAAACTGCAAGAGGACTGTATGCCGGTTCAACTCACAAAAGCTGATTTTAACCCCAGTGTGTTTGACAGGACTGTTTTATAACTGCATGGAGGTACTTGGCACAAACACGTGATTCTTGTTCTCCTGCCTTAGGCTATCACTTACAGCACTATTCCTTATTATTTGCTGTGTGCACTTTCTTGACATTTGAATCACTGAACTAACTTGCACTTGTAACTTACCAGCTTTGGATTTTCTCATTTACCATGCACAAAATCTGATCTGCTGTCTTTTGTGTGTGTATTGCTGATTATTTCCAAGACAAATTAACATTTGTGATTGTTTAGAGGAAAAGCACTGTCCAAGAATAAAACACAAGAATTTAGATAAATTTTGGAGTCATTACATAACATACAGCCACAAACTACCTCTCCAGCACCACTTATTTTTGTATGAGCCCAACTATTTACAGTGGCTTGAGTGCTATTTAAAAGACCATAACAAGCATACTTGAAGAGCATGTGCTTTCTGGTGTTTGGACACATGACAGGTGAATTATTGATTTATTTCTCTCTATATCCTCTACCTCTTGCTTCCATCCATGCTCTAACACATGGAATTCCTGGTCTACAAAGCAAAGCAAGTAACCTGCAATGCAGCGTAGGAAGAAACCAGTGATTTAACCCTAGCCAGCTACTAAGCACCACACAGCGACTCACTCACTCTCCCCACCCCAGTGGGATGGGGGAGAGAATCAGAAGGGCAAAAGCAAGAAGACTCGTGGGTTGAGAACAGTTTAATAATTAAAAACCATAACTATTATTATTATATTGCAATAAAAAGTGAAAACAACAAGAAAGAGAGAGAGAAGCAAAACCCAGGGAAAAAAAAAAAAGATGCAACCGCTCACCACCCGCCGACTGATGACCCTCCAGTCCCCAAGCCGCGATCGCTGCCTGTAGGGAAATAGACAGGGATCGGCGACCGGAAGATCACGGGCTGTGACGGAAAGATAGACTCCTCCCCATAGGAGTGGCAGGAACAGGAAGTGCAAGAGCTATATAAGCGTGTGACGCAGTTAAATAAACGGACATTTTGTATCCATCATATTGATGTCTGTGCATCACTGTCCCCAGGGTGGGTAGAGCCCTGTGTCCCGGAGATATGCGGCCCAAGATAAGTTCTCCCATAGAAGCGTACAGCAACAAGTGGTGACCCCGACGTGATCGGCGGGGCGGCTTGGCAAGTTCGCCGGGGGGAAAAGATAGCTTGGGGCACGCAGGGGTGGGACGGGGAGCCGCAGGACGGCGGGCGCGCCATGGAATCAGTCGTAAAGGTACTGAAGGGATTGGGGAAGGAATATGGTACTTCGATTTCGAAGGCGCCTACCTCAAAGGCCATCCAATGGATGATTACGCAGGGGCTCATACGGAGTCCTGCAGACATATTTAATAAAGATAATTGGGTGAGAATTAAAGAGGAGTTAGCCGAAAGGGCTATGATGGGAAAACCCCAGTACATACAGCTCTGGGGAAAGATACACCGATTGCTATTAAAAGTTCGGGAGGATCGGGAGACGTGGCGGCAGGTGCGGCTGTGCCTGCACGGGGCCACAGCCGACAGTAGCCCGGAAATAGACCCAGGATCGGCAGTGGGGACGCAGACAGGGGCAAGCATCGCGGGGGATGGGGAAGAAGCGGGGAGTTCGGACGGAGTAGCCTGGCCAGCGACTCAGTCTGAGGCTCCCAAAGAGTCGGATCGGGAAGCGGCGGTGTTCCCTGTTGAGCCAACAGGACCTTTGGAACGCCCCCCCCGCATACCCCTGGGACGATTTGGCACAGGCGCGGGTACCTGCGCGCGGGGAGGGTGACGTGGCGGCGGACGCAGCGGGAGTGACGGAGCGGAAGGAGAAAGATGATCAGCGCCGGAAGCAGCGCCGCCCTCTGCCCGACCCTCGAGACTGGCTCCCGGGGCAACCCTTGAGATGGGAGTCGGACGAGGAGGAGGATTGGGGTGCCTGGAGGGGAGGACAGGATGGGTATAGATCAAGCTCGAGTAGCAGCGAATCAGAAGTTGGGGGAGAAACCGATGCCCACATGTGGGAAGATGGGGCAGATTGCCTGCAGCGCGCAAAAAGAGGCATAAGGCAGCAGGGACTCGGAGGACCAATCAGAAGGAGGGAAGAGAGAGATTGCCGAAAGGGGAGGTTCAAAGCGCTGCAGCTCCGGAGGGGTCCGCGGAGGACGTGCTGCGGCAGCTGCAACAGGCTATGCGCAGACTAGGGAAAGTAACTCGGCAGCAGACAGGACCCTTAACGAAGGGTGCGCCCCAGCGACAGTCAGTCGAGTTACCTAACCGGCGGCTGATAGCCAGAGATTGTAGCCTAGGTGGAGGAAGTGGCCCCTGACAACAGAGAAAACAGAGGCTGTAAGAGCTATAGTAAAACGAGAGCACGAAGCGGGGCACCTAGAGCCCTCGATGAGCCCCTGGAACACCCCTATATTTGCTATAAAAAAGAAAGATAAAAACCAATGGAGGATGCTGCATGACCTTAGAGCAGTAAATCAGCAAATGGAGGACATGGGGCCTCTCCAACCTGGCCTACCAGATATGAGTGCTGTCCCGAAAGGATGGCAAGTCATTGTTTTAGATATCAGACTGCTGTTTCAGCATTCCGCTACATCCAGATGATAGAAAGAGATTTGCCTTTACTCTGCCCGCGGTGAACCGCACAGAACCAGATAGTAGATGGCAGTGGGCAGTACTTCCGCAGGGGATGAAAAACTCTCCAGCAATCTTCCAGAGGTATGTGGCTTCCGCATTGCAGCAAGTAAGGCAGCAGTATCGGGAGAGACTCTACATGATCCACTACATGAATGACGTCCTCATAGCTGCGCCCACCGAGGCGTTGTGTGAACAAGTCTTTTCAGACACCCAAAGGGGCCTTGAGGGACAGGGCCTCAAGATAGCTGAGGCAAAGGTACAACGAGGACCAGTGTGTGGATTTCTGGGTGCTAGAATAGAAGGGGATTGCATACAAGCTCAGCCCATTAAACTTACACCTAAGGTTAAAAATTTACACGATGTACAGAAGCTGGTAGGAGCACTGCAGTGGTTGCGGACATTCGTGCGCGTCACCGGTGAGGAGATGCAACCTTTCTATGTGTTGCTGAAAGGGACCGACCCATGGGAGCCCAGGAGTTTAGATGCCGGGGCAGTCCAGCAGTTGCAGATGATAGAACGTCGAATGCAAAAGGAAGGAGTATGGCGGTGGGACCCTCAGGAGGAATTAATTGCAGGTTGGATTCTGACCGCCGGTGGAGGATTAGGATTGCTATATCAAATACGGGCGGGGGAAGAAAAACCACTGCGATGGGTATATCAGAAGGTTCCCAAGGATGCATTCTCCACAAAAGTCAAGGTAGCCGGGGGAATGATTTGGCGTCTGCGACAGGAAAGCAAGGGAATCTTTGGGAAGGAGCCAGATAAGCTGACAGTGCCGTGGAATGGGGAGAAATGGCGGAAGGTGGTAGAGAGTGAAGAGGATATACAATTGGCGGTATACTCGTACCCAGGGAAAATCGTCACAGGCACGATACAGAGGTGGGCCGAGACAGCCAAAGTGGTGGATTTAAGTGTGGATAGTAGAGTTTTGGATACCCCTCACCCAGGACCAACATATTTCACAGACGCTTCCTCGAAGACGAACAGAGCGGCGGTAGTGTGGAAAGAAGAGAATAGTTGGATGCACCAGACGTATGAGGAGCAGGGTAAAAGTGTGCAGTGGCTAGAAGCGAAAGCGCTAGAGATGGCCCTGCGAAAGGATATAGATCAGCATATAAATGTGTGCACAGACTCCTTATACGTGTATAAATTAGTCACGTCCATGAAACGAGAGGGTGTACCACACACGGAAATTGCCTTGATGCTAGAGGTTGCTTTATCGCAGCGAGGAGCAACTGTGACAGTAATTCACATTCGCAGTCATCAGACGGGGCCTGGACCACTGATTGAGGGGAATCGCATGGCTGATGAGGCAGCCGCGGGAGTCTGGACGTTGACGGAGGCAAAGAAACTGCATGAACAACTGCACCTGGGTGCTAAAGCCTTGGCAAAGGAGTGTGGCATCTCAATAAGGGCAGCAAGAGAAGTAGTAGCCACCTGTCCTTACTGTCAGCACTCGCCATTGTGGGAGGCAGGAGTCAACCCTCGAGGACTGGAAGCAAATGCTATCTGGCAGACTGACTTTACTGAATGTCCACAGTTGGCCCCCGGACGGCACCTGGCAATTGCAATTGATACATATAGTGGAGTCATCATGGCTACTCAACATCGGAAGCAGACCGCAGCGCAGTTGGCTGCGCATTGGACCACGGTGATGGCATGGCTTGGAAAGCCCACTGAAATAAAAACAGACAATGGGCCATGCTTTCAGGCTCGAAGTACCGAGGAATGGTGTAAAGCTTGGAATATTGTATTAAAACACGGCATTGCTTACAATAGCACGGGGCAGGCAATTGTTGAATGCGCTCATCGCACCTTGAAAGCAAAGATAATGCAGCTTGGGGAGGGGGAGGGGTATAAGGGAGCTATACCCATAGCAGCTCAGCAAACTATTTTAATGCGTGCATTATATTCGCTTAATCATGTTATACGTGGGCAGGAGCAAGTTACAGCAGTGGAGAAGCACTTTGGCAAAGCTCAAGCAGGCGAGCGCTATCCACAGGTGCGAGTAAGGTTCCCAGGCAGTGAGCAATGGGAGAGAGGATGGAAACTGAGATGCCTGGGGAGGGGCTACGCCGCGGTTGAGAATGAAGGGCGCAGAGAATGGGTGCCTGCAAAGTGTGTGAAAGCAGAACTGTGCAAGGATGTACAATGAATAATCCCTCTCTGAGTTGTCTCTTTGCAGGGTCTGCTGACATGGATCCTCATGCTAGCCGTGCCATTGGGAAAAGAAATTAGCTCCTTGACACGATCGCAAGCAATATTGCAACGAGAGCGACACTGGGAAAGGGCGGCAAAAGAGAGATATGAACTGGGATTGGATAGTAATAATTGGGGGGATCTTGTGTGTAGTAACCATGGTTACTTGTGGGCTGCCATTGTTATGCTGTGTTATAAGACAAATCAGAGCGCGCCTGCAAGAGTTACATAAACATAGACCTGACCGCAATATGTATCAGCTTATGCAAGTAGCTTTGTAGAACTTTTAACGGCATGGGGAGGGGGAGATGTAGGGAAATAGACAGGGATCATCGACCGGAAGATCACGGGCTGTGACGGAAAGATAGACTCCTCCCCATAGGAGTGGCAGGAACAGGAAGTGCAAGAGCTATATAAGCATGTGACGCAGTTAAATAAACGGACATTTTGCATCCATCATATTGATGTCTGTGCATCACTGTCCCCAGGGTGGGTAGAGCCCTGTGTCCTGGAGATATGCGGCCCAAGATAGGTTCTCCCACAGAAGCGTACAGCAACAGCTGCCCATCCCCAACCAACTCTCCCCAGTTTATATACTGAGCATGATGTCATATGGTATGGAATATGGATGGGTTTAAGGTGAAAGAGATTAGAAGTCTCATCATAATGTCTTTGGTTTATGTGAGTTTGAATGATTTTTAAATAAAGGTAGCAGTTTTTAGTATTATGAATCATAGAATCGTTAAGGTTGGAAAAGACCCTTAAGATCGAGTCCAACCGCTAACCTATCACTGCCAAGTCCACCACTAAACCATATCCTCAAGCACCACATCTACCCTTTTAAATACCTCCAGGGATGGAGACTCCACCACCTCCCTGGGCAGCCTGTTCCAGTGCCTGACAACCCTTTTGGTGAAGAAGTTTTTCCTAATATCCAACCTAAACTTCCCCTGGCGCAGCTTGAGGCCATTTCCTCTCGTCCTATCACTTGTTACTAGGGAGAAGAGACGGACCCCTGCCTCGCTACAGCCTCCTTTCAGGTAGTTGTAGAGAGCGATAAGGTCTTCCCTCAGCCTGCTCTTCTCCAGACTAAACAACCCCAGCTCCCTCAGCTGCTCCTCATAAGACTTGTTCTCTAGACCCTTCACCAACTTTGCTGCCCTTCTTTGGACATGCTCCAGCACCTCAATGTCCTTCTTGTACTGAGGGGCCCAAAACTGAACATAGTACTCAAGGTGCGGCCTCACCAGTGCCAAGTACAGGGGCACTATCGCCTCCCTGCTCCTGCTGGCCACACTATTCCTGACGGAAGACAGGATGACATTGGCCTTCTTGGCTGCCTGAGCACACTGCTGGCTCATGTTCAGCCATCTGTCAACCAACACCCCCAGGTCATTTTCCTCCAGGCAGCTCTCCAGCCACTCCTCCCCAAGCCTGTAGCATTGCATGGGGTTGTTGTGACCCAAGTGCAGGACCTGGCACTTAGCCTTGTTGAATCTTATACCGTTGGCTCCGGCCCAACGATCCAGCCTGTCCAGGTCCCTCTATAGGGCCTTCCTGCCCTCCAGCAGATCGACACTTCCACCCAGCTTGGTGTCATCTGCAAACTTACTGAGGGTGCACTCAATCCCCTCATCCAGATCATCAGTGAAGATATTGAACAAGACCGGCCCCAAAACTGAGCCCTGGGGAACACCACTCGTGACTGGCCGCCAACTGGATTTGACTCCATTCACCACCACTCTCTGGGCTTGGCTCTCCAGCCAGTTTTTTACCCAGCGCAGAGTGCACTTGTCCAAGCCGTGAGCAGCCAGCTTCTCCAGGAGGATGCTGTGGGAGACAGTGTCAAAGGCCTTACTAAAGTCCAAGTAGACAACGTCCACAGCCTTCCCCTCATCCACTAAGCAGGTCACCTTATCATAGAAGGAGACCAGGTTACTGGGGCAGGACCTCCCTTTCATAAACCCATGCTGGCTGAGCCCAATGCCCTGGGTGTCCCACATGTGCTGCGGAATGGTATTCAAGATGATCTGCTCCATGACCTTTCCCAGCACCGAGGTCAGGCTGACAGGCCTGTAGTTCCCCGGATCCTCCTTCGACCCTTCTTGTAGAGGAGCGTCACATTCACTAGTTTCCAGTCATCTGGGACCTCCACGGTTGACCAGGACTGCTGATAAATGATGGAGAGTGGCTTGGCAAGCTCCTCTGCCAGCTCCCTCAATATTCTCGGGTGGACAAGACTAAAATCTCTTGACTTCAAAGAATGAATAATTTCATATCTCAAGGATTTCACGCCAAATGTTTGCCAGGATTTTTATCTTAGTCTAACTATTTACAATGGCTCTACTGCTATGTTGTCCTGGTTTTGGCTGGGATAGAGTTAATTTTCTTCACTGTAGCTGGTATAGTGCTGTGTTTTGTATTTAGTATGAGAATAATGTTGATAATACACTGACATTTTAGTTGTTGCTAAGTAGTGCTTACGCTAGTCAAGGACTTTTCAGCTTCTCATGCCCTGTCAGTGAGAAGCTGGGAGGGGGCACAGCCAGGACAGCTGACCCAAAGTGGCATTCCATACCATATGACCTCATGCTTAGCATATAAACTGGGGGGAGTTGGCCAGGAGGTGGAGACCACGGCCAGGGAACTGGCTGGGCACTGGTCAGCAGGTGGTGAGCAACTGCATTGTGCATCACTTCCTTTGTATATTTCTTTTACCATTATTATTATTTTCCCTTCCTTTTCTGTCCTGTTAAACTGTCTTTATCTCAACCCACGAATTTTACTTCCCCCCATCCCACTGCAGGGGGGAAGGGAGTGAGTGAATGGCTGTGTGGTGTTTAGCTGCTTGCTGGTTTAAACCACAACAATATTCTGGCAATATTCTCCCATGTCAATGTTTGTCAGGATTTTTATCTTCGTCCAACTATTTATAGTGGCTCTACTGCTATGTAAAAGACTGTAGCAAGACATCCCCAGGGGATTATATTACTACTTGGCTTTATACTTCTTTCACTACTTCTTCAGATGTGTCAGAGGGCATTCCATTTCCTCAACCGCAAATGACAAATGATGAATAATACACATTGCTGACTCCCCCCCCCCCCCGCCAATTCCTATCTAGGTCTCCAGTGACTCCAACTGTTGCATTCAGTCTATTTTTGAGTATGTCCTGCACAATGACTGTGAATCTCTCAGATGTCATGTATGATCATTCTCGTTCAGTGCTATACATACGTATGCATTGTATTCAGCTCATTTACTTTAAGTGTGAATTTAGAGGTTCTTCCTTCCCACTTGAATGTACAGATATATGTTGAAATAATGGAAATAGTATATGGATATAATTTTTCATTGTTCTGTTGAATTTAGGCACCAAAATAATCCAAGTAAGCATGTAGCAAGCCTACTTTGTGTAGTTTGTGCTGAAGAGCATGACTTCACTCTTGGTATCCAAGGTAACTAAAGCTAGTGCAAATATGCCTTTAAAAGCTGCAATCACACATTCCAAAAAAGTTACAACCTATGTTTGTGGTATCTGTAAATGAAATATTTTTGCTCACACTCCATATTAAAAGAACAAAGAACATCAGCGGAGGTGATGCTTGCATTTTGGGGAGGACTGGCTGGAATAACAGTAAACAAATAAATTAACAGAGTCAAAGAGAGGAGTTATTCATTCTCTTGCACTCAACAGTGGCTATGATGCAAAAATGAGTTATGAAGCCAGTTAGACTGCCCCAGTCCTAACACAAGTTTCAGTAGCCTGTGCTGGCTTTGGTCTTTCTGGGCACTGTTTACATAATTTGTGAATTAGTGCAACAAAGCACACCTACATATTCTTCCAGCCACACAGCCCTGGGGGGTTTGGGAGTTGGCTTTGTTGACTCTCCACTATGAAAGAAATCTCTTGGGTGAAATCAAGCTCCTTTCCCTGCAAGACCCTTGGCTGTTGTGCCATGTATAGAGTGGGCATAACACCTGTGAGTGACAGAGACACCCATCTGTCCCATCCTGGAAACTCTTATGAGCTGAATATCACACTGATGGGTCTCTATTTTAAAATAGGTACTTCTCAAATGTCACCTAAGAACTGAACACACTTTGGAAAAAAAGGCATGAAATAACCCATAGGTATTCTCTAATCTGTCATTACCTGGTTCAGTAGGTATCACTAAAGCCCACCTCTGCTTGCTGAGGAGAGCACTACCCTTGCAGTGCTCTTTGGGGAAGAGTAGAGGTACCTGTGAGGATAACTATTGGGAACAGTCTCTTCCACACATGACCTCCTGTAACCAGAAAACTTTTGAATAGGGAATGATAATACATGTTTCAGGAGAACAGACTTTAAAACATTTTTAAACAACAGGGTTCTTCAGCTCCCCTTAGGTTTCTTATTTACAATGTCATATTTAGTACTGAATTTAACCAGCTTTACCTGTAACAAATCTGCTGAGAGATCCTATGATGAAGTAAAATTTCCTTTCCAGCACACTCCCTTTAGGAGCCATGTTGAGGTGCTT
Organism: Phalacrocorax aristotelis; assembly: GCF_949628215.1. NCBI lineage: Eukaryota > Metazoa > Chordata > Aves > Suliformes > Phalacrocoracidae > Phalacrocorax > Phalacrocorax aristotelis. Next base: position 23,311,904 of record NC_134310.1, read on the forward strand.
TTCTCATATGTTGCAAACTTCCTGCCACCTGGAAGGCACCTGTCAGCACTCAAGACTGACAAATTCCCAAAGTTTAAACCTGAACAGGTCACTGAGCAGGCTGTTGTGTTCACTGCTCTGGCTGGCTGCCTTCTGCTGTCCTGTAGATTACAGAGGGTTACTCTGGAAAAAGCAAACCTAAATACCTGATTGCTTTTTGCTAATTAAAAAGTCCTTACCAAGCAAACTATAGCATTTGATTACCATCATTTTCAGAAGAGTCTGCTCAATAGCAGTTAATTCCTACAGTCAGATCTGGTATGAGTCAAGAGGAGCATGCAACTTGCCGTAGTTTAGGAGAAGAAATTAAACTTAGTCTTTCTAGAAGGGTATAGAGGAAAGGAAAGACTGGCCAAGGTCAGCTGAAGAAATTACCTCAGCTAAGTAAGCCTTACTTGAGGCACTGATTTTAATGTGATCCCAACAGGAACTATTTAGAAGACCAGCTAGTCACTCAGTACAGCTTCACCTAAAGTATCACTTAGTTTTGCTGAGCTCAGACTGCATTTAAAATAAATTCCCAATCTGTATTTTAACAGCAAACTTCAGAAGGGCACAGTCTAGGAATGTGGTTACAGCACAGATGGTTTCTATCAATATTACCAAAGTCATGTTGTAAACATGATAGGATAGCAATGTTTTGTAACTAGAGCCATCATTAGAGCAGTTTCTACAGAGTAGATAAGATCAAAACAAAAGTTCATTGACCCTCTTGCATTTAAGGATTCCATTATCTTTATTACAGAAATGCAGCTTACTTACCATTACGTATTTAAACCCATGTTGTCTCTGACACTAATTCTCTCAAGGTCTGAAAGCAATCTTTCTCTATGCTTATTAATTTTACATGGTACTTTGAGACAAGTTAATAACAGGATACAACTCATCCACTGTCCCACTGTTGGGGAACCAAAATGCATGGATGAGAAACCTAGCGCTAATGGTAATGCTATTCAGATAAAGCTGGTTTTATCCAGCTGTGTCAGAAATCTAAACAGCCTGCTGCTCCTGATCCCTCCAATTTTGATCTGCTCTGTGGAAGATGATAGTAAACAATCCCACAAGTATTACCAACTTATAACTTAATTTTCCTTCCAATTATTACATAAATTATGTTATTGCAATTTATATCTGAGCTTCATACACTACCACACTGATACTATCTGAGCAGTGAAGACAGATCGATTAGCCAGAATATATCGCACAGCAGCAGCTATTCTCCTTTCCTGGAAAAGTACCAGGCTCAGGAAGGAAAGGCCCTGCCAGGGAAATACCATATAGTTTTGAATAGAAGGATTCTTTCTGTGCTGATGCTCACACCCATGCTGCAGGCATAGGCAATGCAAGGAGACATGGGCTCATGTTGGGTCTTTAGATACTAGCATAATATAAACATTTACCCTTATCCAACAACTTCAGTTCAGGAATTTTTAATTATCACAGGATGCCACAAAACAACTCACAATGAGTGACTTATTCAGGTAACATAGCCACTGCTGTATTTATGATTAGCTTAATACAAACAGAAGGTTTCTATTCATTATTTGCAGTTCTAAAGTTTACTGAAATAAACACTCACCATTCACAAAAGAGCAGTCTTGTTTAAAGATTGAGTTTGTTGTGCATGTTTTGCTTTTTGTTGCCACCTGAGTCACATGCTGTGGGTCCCCCTTGGGGTAACATTTTACTTAAGAACATGACCCTAACCTGAGAAAGGTATCTCTCTCTGAGACCGACGCAGAGGGAAGGCAGGATGGAGGGAAAACTGAGTCTTTGAAAAGAAAATCTGATAAATAAGCTCATGGAGCTTCAGGATATTGAATTAAATTGTTCTGGTGCTCTTTTACAAATATACTAACAACAAAAAACAAACCAAAGAAAATCTCCATCCTCTATTGGACCCAGAGGGGAGAAAAAGGCTGAGGTACTAAATGGCTTCTTTACCTCAGGCTTTAACCATCAGACCAGTTATCCCCGGGGTATTCAGCCCCCTGAGCTGGAAGGCAGGGACGGATTGCAGAATAAACCCTCCATGATCCAGAAGGAAGCAGTTTACAACCTACTGAGCCACCTGGACACTCACAAGTCTCTGGGGCAGGATGGGATCCACCCAAAAGTACTGAGGGAGCTGGCAGAGGAGCTTGCCAAGCCACTCTCCATCATTTATCAGCAGTCCTGGTTAACCAGGGAGGTCCCAGACGACTGGAGGCTTACCAATGTGACGCCCACCTACAGGAAGGGCCAGAAGGAAGATCCAGACAACTACAGGACTGTCAGCCTGCCCTCGGTACCAGGGAAGGTTATGGAGTGGTTCAGCTTGAGTGAGCTCGCCAGGCAAGTGCAGGACAACCAGGGGATCAGGCCCAGCCAGCATGGGTTCATGAAAGGCAGTTACTGCCTGACCATCCTGATCTCCTTCTATGATAAGGTGACCTGCTTAGTGGATGAGGGAAAGGCTGTGGATGTTGTCTACCCGGACTTTAGCAAGGCCTTTGACACTATCTCCCACAGCATCCTCCTAGAGAAGCTGGCTGCTCACGGCTTGGACAAGTGCACTCTGCGCTGGGTAAAAAACTGGCTGGAGAGCCAAGCCCAGAGAGTGGTGGTGAATGGAGTCAAATCCAGTTGGCGGCCAGTCACGAGTGGTGTTCCCCAGGGCTCAGTTTTGGGGCCGGTCTTGTTCAATATCTTCACTGATGATCTGGATGAGGGGATTGAGTGCACCCTCAGTAAGTTTGCAGATGACACCAAGCTGGGTGGAAGTGTCGATCTGCTGGAGGGCAGGAAGGCCCTATAGAGGGACCTGGACAGGCTGGATCGTTGGGCCGGAGCCAACGGTATAAGATTCAACAAGGCTAAGTGCCAGGTCCTGCACTTGGGTCACAACAACCCCATGCAATGCTACAGGACTGGGGAAGAGTGGCTGGAGAGCTGCCTGGAGGAAAATGACCGGGGGATGTTGGCTGACAGCCAGCTGAAAATGAACCAGCAGTGTGCCCAGGTGGCCAACACGGTCAACAGCATCCTGGCTTGCATCAGGAATAGCATGGCCAGCAGGAGTAGGGAAGCGATCGTGCCCCTGTACTCAGCACTGGTGAGGCCACATCTTGAATACTGTGTGCAGTTTTGGGCCCCTCAGTACAGGAAGGACATTGAGTTGCTGGAGCGCATCCAGAGAAGGGCAACGAAGCTGGTGAAGGGCCTCCTCCTATGAGGAGAGGTTGAGGGAGCTGGGGTTGTTTAGTCTGTAGAAGAGGAGGCTGAGGGGAGACCTTATCACTCTCTACAACTACCTGAAAGGAGGTTGTAGCGAGGCGGGGGTCAGACTCTTCTCCCTAGTAACAAGCGATAGGACAAGACAAAAACAGCCTCAAGCTGCGTCAGGGGAAGTTTAGATTGGATATTAGGAAAAATTTCTTCACTGAAAGAGTGGTCAGGCATTGGAACAAGCTGCCCAGGGAGGTGGTAGAGTTGCCATTCCTGGTGGTATTTGAAAGATGTGTAGAGGTGGCACTTCAGGGCATGGTTTAGGAGACGTGGTGGTGTTGGGCTGATGGTTGGACCTGATGATCCTAGAGGTCTTTTCCAACCTTAATGATTCTATGATTCTGCAGAAGAAACCATATAAGATCCACGTGTATGATCTTAAGACTTTCAGGGGGGTTGAGTAGACACAGTGCTTGTCCTGGGGCTTTGAGTGGCTGCAGTGCCCGTCATCGGGGTTGTAGTGACCACAGTGCCTGTCGCTCTGCCTTTCAATCCTGGGACCTCTTCCCCTTGGGAGCACTGAATACTGTTGAACAGGGCTCAGTACACATGGGCCAGGCCCCAGCACGTTGCAGTTATCCGTGTCTCTCTGGAGTTCCCAGAGTAACAACATACTTTCTCCAAATATTCTACTAGTTTTTCAGGATTCTGCACTTGTTCAGGTGTGAAACTCCAAAACACTGGGGGTTCCCACTGCCCTAGGTATTTGCCCATACTATCCCACATGCCCTGCCACTCATAACTATCAAGCCTTGGTGCAGATCTCTGAGTGATATTCTTAAATCGCTTAGTCAAAACCAAAACAACATGCCCAAAAACTAACAATAAGTATATCTTAACTACCCAAGGATGTTCAAGATACAAAAAGGTTGTTGCAGTAAAGGTGGAGACACCATAGAAGAAGGTAGCAAAGATACCATTCTGCATTTCCTCCATATAAAATCTCTCAGAGGAGGAGGTATAATTGCTAATTGCCTCGATGAGGTGGTATCCAAGGTACAGTAAGGGTTAAAACACAAAACCCAAATACCAGATAAAGTTGAAGACCAGTGTTTGAATAACAACCCTCTTAGGTGAAACATCACTAATCACAACAGAACACAGCAGACTAAACAATCCAACACCAATCTTTAACACATACTGCAAAAAAACTAGAGCATGGTGCTGTGACCAGCAGCTGTTATTATCTCAAACCCTCTGAGCCCCATGTTGGGCACCAGAAAAGACTGTTGTGGTTTAGCCTCAGCTGGCAACTCACCCCACACACAGCCGCTCGCTTACTCCCCCACCAGTGGGATTGGGGAGAGAATCAGAAGGGTGAAAGTGAGAAAGCTCATGGGTTGAGATAAGAACAGTTTAATAATTAAAATAAAACAATAATAACAGCAACAACAAAAACAATGTAATGAAAAGGAAAATAACAAGACAGAGAGGCCATACCGGGGCAGGGGAATGAACAACCAAAACAAACAACATGTGACGCAGCCACTCACCACCCACCAACCCAACACCACCTGTCCCCAGGCCAAAACCACCTCCCACACACACCAATTCCCCCGGTTAATATAGTGGTCATGGTGTCACATGGTATGGAATATCCCATTGGCCAGCTGGGGTCAGCTGTCTTGGCTGTGCCCCCTCCCCTCCCGGCTTCTTGCCCATGTGGCAGAGCATGGGAAGCTGGAAAGATCCCTAATCCCCAACTACTATAGGCACTACTTAGCGACACTTAGCTGCTACTTAACAACAACTAAAGCATCAATGTGCCATCAGCACTATACCAGCTACAGTGGAGGAAATTAATTCTATCCCAGCCAAAACCAGCACACTGGTGCCTTTGCGATGGCTGCGTAGGTTACTTTGCAGACTACATGCTCTCACCTAACGTCTGTGCCAAGGAATTCTTCATGCACTTAGATGTGAAATTGTAACTGGAAATATTGCAGCTGAGCTCCTTCCTGGTGTGTTGAAAAGATAGAGCTGACACTGTCGTGAGATGAGGGGACCTGTGATAATCCTGCTCTGTGCTGTACCGTACCAGCCTGCAAGCCCGACAGGGTCTGTGGATCCCCACACCACATCTTCTGTCACCGTCCCCCTGCCACCATCAGCATAGGCGAGGGAGGGTAGCATGCTCACAAGACTGTTGTTCTCATCCCTTGTCTGCATCTCACGTTTCTGGACTGAGGTTTTGAAGAAGGTTGCTTTGTGTTAAGAGATATAAGGCTTAGATATTTAGAATAGGTGTTTGGAATAAGAAATAGATAAATGAATGTATTCAGTATTGTTGTACCAGTTTAGAATAAGAAAGAGATAAATTAATGTATTCAATATTGTTATACTAGTTGTGTTATCACAGGTGTATAACTTTTCTTTTCAGTCCATGCAGTGTACTGCTCATTCTGTCCCCTGTGTAGCCCCAACCATGGCTGGATTAATCTCCAGCAGAGCTAATCAATAGAAAGAATAAATACAGACAACTATAGTTAGACATGAAGATTAAGTGCTGGTTGTGATATCTCTGTTAACTAAATATAGGTATATAGATGATGAATAAGTAGAAAAATGTAACGGTTGGAAGGTTAACTTCTACGAAATCAGGAAACTTAAACAAGACATTGGGTGGCCATTCTAAGAAGGAGATCAAAGGCCTAACAGTGGACCAATAAGGCTCGTGACCAGAAGCAGAACCGAGACCGGGACGACAAGAACTTGCTGAAGGTGGAAAAATAAGAACTTTTAACTGACCAGAAAAATGAAGAATTGAGAACACAGTGGAAACTTATGATGGCTTTGACAATGACATAATTATCAGGGAAACCTATATAATCTGAAGGCTGTGTCTTGTTAGTTGCCACACACTGAGGTGATGGCCCAACTCTGAGTTGTGATTAATAAAGCAAACCTAGTGATACCCGCTGTCTTGAGAAAGTCTTCAACACTTTGCTCCCCACTCTGTGTGGTGATTGACACAGCAACTGCCTCCCTGAGCCTTCTGATGCACACTGGAAATTAGGAAGCTTCTAGGAGGTTTCCAGAAGGAATTTGCTCAAGATACAAAAGGAATTGTGTGACACTGCACCTCCAACAGAGGAGAAAGCAGTCAATTATCTACTTCTATCAGACTGCCTGTTTCCTGCTGCCCCCAGTTGTAATGACCAGCAGTAATACCACAGCTCAAAAGACAGCAAGGACATCCCTGGTGACGCCCAAAAACAGCGCAAGTCACCTCATTTTCTCTTTCACAGGGATTTTCCAGCATCCTCCTGTCAGCACCCAGTTGATCAGTTCACCCCAAAGCAACCTGGTCTCCTTTTCACTTCACTTCACTTCACTGTGAAAGCATGGCCCCAGAGTCTGCCCATGCAACACTCCCTGCCTTGTCTTTAAGCCTCCTCAGACATACTGCACAATTTTTCACCCTACAGTCAACATAGTTTCATCCCACATAGTTCACTCAGGGCAGGAGGCTTTTCTCTGGCTAAAGCAGGCTGCTGGCATGTACCAGGAGACCCTGATGCCAGGAGACATTTTGTTCTGTGGCAAACAACAAGGAAACACAACAACAAACCACAGAAAAAAAGTGCTGTCACTAAACCTCATTCAAGAGAAAGGGAAGCCTGTGGTAGTGAGCCCTGATGGTACCTCTGAAAACACAGGCCTTACAGCTGCTGAGGGAATTTCCTGGTCTCCCAGAGGCAGGGATGCCAGCCCAACGTGTGCCCTCCAGGAGCCGCTACCTGAGGGAAAGAGTCCAAAACCTATGCATGACCAGGCTGATGAAACAAAGGTTGCCCAGTACAACAGCCTGAGCCAGGCAGACCTCTCTATTTGGCATTGCTATTTATCTTCTGAGGTTTACAAAAAAAACAACAAACCTTCAGGGAGTTATGTCTCCTGGGGTCTTGGCTCCCCTGGTTGAGGATGGCAGCTGACATCAGGGCTGGGTGACTGGTGGCAGGCCAGGGGGGCTGCGGGTGAGCAGGCCAGGGGCCTTGGGTCACACTGTTGCCCCCCAGCCCATCCCCAGGTCACCCCTGGTGGGGCTGCTGCCTGCCCCTGGGAAAGGCTCCAGCAATATCCAACAGAATAGCAGCATTCCTGTGTTTAACATCCCCATTCCCTGCTTGCGCTGCTTTCCAGAGTGAGGATGTTATCCCAAGGACCACGGCTCAAGTCCAAAGTGTCACTGCACTCAGGCTACTGACCTGTCTTGCCATCTCGAGCATGGCAGGCAAGCTTCGCGCCCCTGAGCTCCAGCTCAGCCCCACTCCAGCCCAGAGCTGGATGCCTCTCACTAGGGGCAGGGAAGGATCCCCTCCGATAGCACTCACAAGAGCTTGGGTGAAAGGTATTAGTGCATACCAATTCTACAGTGTGCTTCTGTCTACTGTTGTCTATAGGAAAGTCAGAAGCCTATTAAAATTTGTAATAATTAAGAATAAATTTACCTACAGGAAGGTAGGTTTCTCCTGGGAGGAATTTTAACAAAAGCAAGAGTTTGGTGATTGCAGCCAGTATACAAAAAACTGGAACAGTTGCTCCATATTGGGATTTATTTTATAATCAGGGAAGAAACTGCAATGGCTTTATGCACTATATCACACACAAATAAATATTACATGTTCTGAAAAGGGCTGTGGTTTCCATATTGCAATTAGAAAAGCTTTTAGATATCAAACACGTTATTTTGCAACATACTGACACCATCTGATGGGTTAGATATAATCCAGGGCTTCCTGGATACCACTGAATATTCAAAGGGTTTGAAGAACAGAAATGAAAAGTTTCACTTCAGGCAGAAGCTAGTATATCCTTTTCCAGAACAACAGATATATATTTTAAATCCTCTGTGGGATTTATTATGGTGTGCCTATTAGTATCAACACATTTAAGGATGTGTCAGTGTTTCCATTATAAACCCCTATTTTAAAGTGTTTTATAACTCAGCTGTAAACATATGGCACTTGGCAGAGACAGACACAATTCATCTGTTTCTATAAAAGGACTTTAAAAAGTGTGCATGCACACACACAAAAGCAATTGTGGGATCTTAGTCTTTAATGTAGTTCTGTAGCCCAAAATTATCTAAATCAAAAGAATAATTTGTCTTCAACTGCTGACATAACTCTTTACTTTCACTGCTCTCCTGATGTAACCAGTCATAATTTGTTTTTTCAAACCTTAAAAGCAACTGCTCTTATACTGTACCCACTTCTCTTGAGGGTTATAGTGTTACTGCCAAGGGAGTTTCACCTAAGAAGGGAGCCTCCCTCATCCTCCCCATGCACATTCCTGCAGCAGGTCTATAATGAGCTATTTGGTAAACAAGCAGCAGTCTGAAGACCTCCTTAGCAGGCGCTTACAAAGGCTACCTTTAAATAGAAGAATTTTTTTAAACACTAGGCTGCAAAGAACTTTGATAAGCTTTGAGCTTCCAAAACATCAGCAAGTGAAGCAGAGCTGCCAAGAAGCAATTTAAGTTTTATTTTTCACTCCTGTTCCACTTTTTATTTTAGGCTGTTAAAAAGAAAATAAAGGTGATTAAATGAAAAGCATCTCCATTTAAGAAAGTCTGGCTGTTCCTTCCCCAGCCTCCCTAGTGAAATCCATCATGTCTATATCTGAATCTCCAAGGAGCACTATGTGTCCCACATTCTCTACAGGAAGACCAGGACAGGTTCCTCCCTGGACCTGTCAGTGGAGCTTTGCAGCAAGGAGTGGAACTGAGGAATCACTTCCCCAGAAGCTCTGGGCAGATGCCCCCAAGGATGACATACTTTGCACAGAAGGCCTGGCTCCCACCAGCTGCTGAAGGAGCAGGCTGTGCACTCCACTGTGCTTCTAAGTCCTCTTTTTAGCAAAGTACTTTAAGGAAGAGAGAAGTACCATCGACCTTGTCACCAAAATCGGGAATAAACCTCATAACACCAATGTAGTGTTAAAAGGCAGGCATTCTTTATTTATGGCGCCGGATGCATGGGGGGTCGCTCCACCTAACATGCATACCTTACACGCCTTTCCCATGTGATTTATATAGACCAAAAATATACATATTCAATATTATTCTCTTTGGTGATTGGAACAAACTTGCTCGCTTCACATGTAAATTATTGAGCAGACTCAGTTGTCCTTTCCCATTGTTCTCTTTTGAGTAGGTGGTATTACTTGGGTAGGTGGTCCGTGAGTCGGTGGTCATGATCTCCCCCTGCCAGAATTACCTTTTACCTATTTGGTTCTTAATCCTGGCAGTCCTGGCCAGTTTTCTCAGTCCACTGCACGAAACCACATTTTGTCATCCTCTTCTGACAGAAGCACATTGTCTATTGTTTCATTCACATTAACGATTACCTAGAGACTAAAATACAGATCAAAGAATACACTGATTGGTATACTCCATGTTCCCAGACTTAATGTCCAGTTGGATAGGGCTGTACAAGGAGTATAGCAACATCCATGGTTGGTTAATTCCATCACTCTGGTTACAAAGGCACAGAGGCAGCACTCAGGCTCATGGATGGGATGGGGAAACCCAACACAAGAAGGCTCTAAAGATATGTGATCTTTCTCAGTCACATGCCCTGCACAGGGCTCACCCAGGATGCCTTAATCCTCACCATCATTTGTCCAGTAAAGAAGTATTTGGTATTAGGGAAAGAGGAAACAAGCAGTTTCCCTGGGGCTACCTATGCCCATGGTTTATCAAGCCATGTAGTTGTGGCCAGAAACAAATATGTTACCTGGTTGTTTTGTCTCCCTTGCTGTCTTTTGGCCAGGCCATACCACATCCTTGCAGGACATACATGCTGCTTAGAAAGACCAAAGCTACAAATATCAGCTAGTGAGCCAGCCTGTCCTGTGCATCAGTCCACAAATGTTTCACCCAACTGCAACACCTGAAGAAAAGCTTGGGCCAGTGTAGGGGAATAGACAGGGATCGGCGACCGGAAGATCACGGGCTGTGACGGAAAGATAGACTCCTCCCCATAGGAGTGGCAGGAACAGGAAGCGCAAGAGCTATAGAAGCGTGTGACGCAGTTAAATAAACGGACATTTTGTATCCATCATATTGATGTCTGTGCATCACTGTCCCCAGGGTGGGTAGAGCCCTGTGTCCCGGAGATATGCGGCCCAAGATAAGTTCTCCCGTAGAAGCGTACAGCCACAAGTGGTGACCCCGACGTGATCGGCGGGGCGGCTTGGCAAGTTCGCCGGGGGGAAAAGATAGCTTGGGGCACGCAGGGGCGGGACGGGGAGCCGCAGGTCGGCGGGCGCGCCATGGAATCAGTCGTAAAGGTACTGAAGGGATTGGGGAAGGAATATGGTACTTCGATATCGAAGGCGCCTACCTCAAAGGCCATCCAATGGATGATTACGCAGGGGCTCATACGAAGTCCCGCAGACATATTTAATAAGGATAAGTGGGTGAGAATTAGAGGAGTTAGCCGAAAGGGCTATGATGGGAAAAACCCAGTACATACAGCTCTGGGGAAAGATACACCGATTACTATTGAAAGCTCGGGATGATCAGGAGACGTGGCGGCAGGCGCGGCGGTGCCTGCACGGTGCTACAGGCGACAGTAGCCCGGAAATAGACCCAGGATCAGCAGTGGGGACACAGGCAGGGGCAACCATCGTGGGGGATGGGAAAGAAGGGGAGAGTTCGGACGGAGTAGCCTGGCCAGCGACTCAGTCTGAGGCTCCCAAAGAGGTGGATCGGGAAGCGGCGGTGTTCCCTGTTGAGCCAGCAGGACCCTTGGAATGCCCCCACCCCTGCATACCCCTGGGACGATTTGGCACAGGCGCGGGGAGGGTGACGTGGCAGCGGACGCAGCGGGAGTGACGGAGCGGAAGGAGAAAGATGATCAGCGCCGGCAGCGGCACCGCCCTCTGCCCGACCCTCGAGACTGGCTCCCGGGGCAACCCTTGAGATGGGAGTCAGACGAGGAGGGGGGTTGGGGTGCCTGGAGGGGAGGACAGGGCGGGTATAGGACAACCTCGAGTAGCAGCGAATCAGAAATTGGGGGAGAAACCGATGCCCACATGTGGGAAGACGGGGCAGCTTGCCTGCAGCGCTCAAAAAAGAGGCATAAGGCAGCAGGGACTCGGAGGACCAATCAGAAGGAGGGAGGAGAGGGACCGCCAAAAGGGGAGGGCCGGAGCGCTGCAGCTCCGGAGGGGTCCGCGGAGGACGTGCTGCGGCAGCTGCAGCAGGCTATGCGCGCACTAGGGGAAGTAACTCGGAGGCAGACAGGACTCTTAACGAAGGGTGCGCCCCAGCGACAGTCAGTCGAGTTACCTAACTGGCGGCTGATAGCTAGAGATTGTAGCCTCGATGGAGTAAGGATAGAGATGCCCGGGATATTCCCCGTCCGACTAGCTCCAGGAGGAGGGGTGGAGTGAACGCCGATAGATGCCAAGCTAGTGTGAAGTTTATGGCGAGAAATTAGAGAGAAGGGGCTGAAAGTCGAAGGAGTAGGATTGCTGCTGAATGCTGCGCATGCAGCGCCGTTGACCCCCTCTGATGCTAAGCAGTTGGCGAAAGCAATATTGGCTCCCACAATGTACATACTTTGGAAGGAGGCAATGCACAGTGCCTGCCATGCCCTCGTACAGCAAGCGGCGGCAGTTCCGGGCCACCCGCTGAGAGGGACCACCCTTGACCGGCTCACTGGCAGAAGTCAAGGACTGGAAACCCCGCAGTTGCAAGCAGCAGAATTAAGGGGCAGGGAGCTGCAAGCGGTAATGGAGAGTTCCCGCAAAGCGTATAGCGAAGTGGGCAGGTATGAGAAAAAAGCAGAACCTTGGCAAAAGATACAGCAAGGACTAGCAGAGCCATTTACAACGTTTTGTGACAGGTTGCAGAAGGCTATTATAGAATCAGAATTGCCACCAGCAGCCAAGGAGGCAGTCCTTATGGATTGCCTCCGAAATCAAGCAAATCTGCAAACACAAGATATCCTCCGCACCCTGGCGGTGGGGGCATCATTGGGTCAAACCATTAGGCATGTCTTGCGCCAGGAGGCGTTGAATCAGCATGGCGGTGCAGGAGCGCACATCTGCCAGAACCCTGACTGTGGAAGCGAAGAAAGGGTGCTGGTGCAAGCGGCCGGGGTGGGGCCGAGATGTCACTTGTGTGGACGGCAAGGGCACTTTAAAGCTGGGTGCCCGCTAGCGGAAAGGGGAGGACGTAATGGAGGAGGAGCGCGCCCAGTAGGGAGGTGCTGGGTGTGTGGGAATCCAGGACACCTGGCAAGAGATTGTGCAACTACGAAGCCGGGAAACGGCCAAAGGAGGGCGAAGCGAGGGGGATTCGCGCCTCCTGTGAGTCAAATGGCCCCCATCATGGTGCCAGTGCCAGGAGCTTGGCCCACCATAGCGGGCCAAGGGGGAGTGAACCTTCAGGCAGGGGAGCAGAACCAGCAAGATTTGCAGGTTACAGCCCCCGCGTGGCCTTGGTCATAGGCTGTGACGAGAGACCCATGGCGGCGGTGATGATTACCCCGCAAGAGCCGAGTTGCCCGGCACGGATATGCCTGGGAATGTTAGTGGATACCGGGGCAGATGTCACAGTGATGCCACTCGAACGGTGGCCAACAACTTGGCCCCTTGCCATGGGAAAATGTATAATAGGGGTAGGAGGAGAACAACAGACGAGGACTAGTACTTGCCCTGTGAAACTCGAAGTCCTGGACGAGGAGGCAGGGAAGCTCCTCACGGCCGTAGTGACCATACTAGTAGCAGATGGGATAGCAAGCCCCTTGTTAGGGCGAGACGCCCTTGCCCAGATGGGGATCGGGTTGAAAAATTTAGCATAGGGTCCACTGCCTCAGAGGGGCTTCGTCAGCACAAGTTAGTGTGGAAAACCGAACAGCCCGTCTGGGTGGAGCAGTGGCCCCTGACAACAGAGAAAACAGAGGCTGTAAGAGCTATAGTAAAACGAGAGCACGAAGCAGGGCACCTAGAGCCCTCGATGAGCCCCTGGAACACCCCTATATTTGCTATAAAAAAGAAAGATAAAAACCAATGGAGGATGCTGCATGACCTTAGAGCAGTAAATCAGCAAATGGAGGACATGGGGCCTCTCCAACCTGGCCTACCAGATCTGAGTGCTGTCCCGAAAGGATGGCGAGTCATTGTTTTAGATATCAAGTACTGCTTCTTCAGCATTCCGCTACATCCAGATGATAGAAAGAGATTTGCCTTTACTCTGCCCACGGTGAACCGCGCAGAACCAGGTAGTAGATGGCAGTGGACAGTACTTCCGCAGGGGATGAAAAATTCTCCAGCGATCTGCCAGAGGTATGTGGCTTCTGCATTGCAGCAAGTAAGGCAACAGTATCAGGAGAGAATCTACATGATCCACTACATGGATGACGTCCTCATAGCTGCGCCCACCGAGGCGTTGTGTGAACAAGTCTTTTCAGACACCCAAAGGGGCCTTGCGGGACAGGGCCTCAAGGTAGCTGAGGCAAAGGTACAGCGAGGACCAGTGTGTGGATTTCTGGGTGCTAGAATAGAAGGGGATTGCATACAAGCTCAGCCCATTAAACTTACACCTAAGGTTAAAAATTTACACGACGTACAGAAGCTGGTAGGAGCACTGCAGTGGTTGCAGACATTCGTGCGCGTCACCGGTGAGGAGATGCAACCTTTCTATGCATTGCTGAAAGGGACCGACCCATGGGAGCCCAGGAGTTTAGATGCCGGGGCAGTCGAGCAATTGCAGATGATAGAACGTCGAATGCAAAAGGAAGGAGTATGGCGGTGGGACCCTCAGGAGGAATTAATTGCAGGTTGGATTCTGACCGCCGGTGGAGGATTAGGATTGCTATATCAAATACGGGCGGGGGAAGAAAAACCACTGCGATGGGTATATCAGAAGGTTCCCAAGGATGCGTTCTCCACAAAAGTCAAGGTAGCCGGGGGAATGATTTGGCGTCTGCGACGGGAAAGCAAGGGAATCTTTGGGAAGGAGCCAGATAAGCTGACAGTGCCGTGGAATGGGGAGAAATGGCGGAAGGTGGTAGAGAGTGAAGAGGATATACAATTGGCGGTATACTCGTACCCAGGGAAAATCGTCACAGGCACGATACAGAGGTGGGCCGAGACAGCCAAAGTGGTGGATTTGAGTGTGGATAGTAGAGTTTTGGATACCCCTCACCCAGGACCAACATATTTCACAGACGCTTCCTCGAAGACGAACAGAGCGGCGGTAGTGTGGAAAGAAGAGAATAGTTGGATGCGCCAGACGTATGAGGAGCAGGGTAAAAGTGTGCAGTGGCTAGAAGCGAAAGCGCTAGAGATGGCCCTGCGAAAGGATATAGATCGACATATAAATGTGTGCACGGACTCCTTATATGTGTATAAACTAGTCACGTCCATGAAACGAGAGGGTGTACCACACACGGAAATTGCCTTGATGCTAGAGGTTGCTTTATCGCAGCGAGGAGCAACTGTGACAGTAATTCACATTCGCAGTCATCAGACGGGGCCTGGACCACTGATTGAGGGGAATCGCATGGCTGATGAGGCGGCCGCGGGAGTCTGGACATTGGCGGAGGCAAAGAAACTGCATGACCAACTGCACCTGGGTGCTAAAGCCTTGGCAAAGGAGTGTGGCATCTCAATAAGAGCAGCAAGAGAAGTAGTAGCCACCTGTCCTTACTGTCAGCACTCGCCATTGTGGGAGGCAGGAGTAAACCCTCGAGGACTGGAAGCAAATGCTATCTGGCAGACTGACTTTACTGAATGTCCACAGTTGGCCCCCGGACGGCACCTGGCAATTGCAATTGATACATATAGTGGAGTCATCATGGCTACTCAACATCGGAAGCAGACCGCAACGCATTTGACTGCGCATTGGACCACGGTGATGGCATGGCTTGGAAAGCCCACTGAAATAAAAACAGACAATGGGCCATGCTTTCAGGCTCGAAGTACCGAGGAATGGTGTAAAGCTTGGAATATTGTATTAAAACACGGCATTGCTTACAATAGCACGGGGCAGGCAATAGTTGAATGCGCTCATTGCACCTTGAAAGCAAAAATAATACAGCTTGGGGAGGGGGAGGGGTATAAGGGAGCTATACCCATAGCAGCTCAGCAAACTATTTTAATGCGTGCATTATATTCGCTTAATCATGTTATACGTGGGCAGGAGCAAGTTACAGCAGTGGAGAAGCACTTTGGCAAAGCTCAAGCAGGCGAGCGCTATCCACAGGTGCGAGTAAGGTTCCCAGGCAGTGAGCAATGGGAGAGAGGATGGAAACTGAGATGCCTGGGGAGGGGCTACGCCGCGGTTGAGAATGAAGGGCGCAGAGAATGGGTGCCTGCAAAGTGTGTGAAAGCAGAACTGTGCAAGGATGTACAATGAATAATCCCTCTCTGAGTTGTCTCTTTGCAGGGTCTGCTGACATGGATCCTCATGCTAGCCGTACCATTGGGAAAAGAAATGAGCTCCTTGACAAGATCGCAAGCAATATTGCAACGAGAGCGACACTGGGAAAGGGCGGCAAAAGAGAGATATGAACTGGGATTGGATAGTAATAATTGGGGGGATCTTGTTGTGTGTAGTAACCATGGTTACTTGTGGGCTGCCATTGTTATGCTGTGTTATAAGACAAATCAAAGAGCGCCTGCAAGAGTTACATGAATATAGACCTGACCGCAATATGTATCAGCTTATGCAAGTAGCTTTGTAGAATTTTAGTAGCATGGGGAGGGGGAGATGTAGGGGAATAGACAGGGATCGGCGACCGGAAGATCACGCGCTGTGACGGAAAGATAGACTCCTCCCCATAGGAGTGGCAGGAACAGGAAGCGCAAGAGCTATATAAGCGTGTGACGCAGTTAAATAAACGGACATTTTGTATCCATCATATTGATGTCTGTGCATCACTGTCCCCAGGGTGGGTAGAGCCCTGTGTCCCGGAGATATGCGGCCCAAGATAAGTTCTCCCGTAGAAGCGTACAGCTACAGGCCAGTGGTTAACAGCCATGTTTGGGCTTGGATTCCCCCCTTGTCATCACACTGTGAGATCAGTCTATGTCTGAACATGCTCACCTGTAAGCACACACTTGAATATCAGCAAAGATAAAGGGACAGAGGGCTTCAGTTGTACCGTTTGTAATGCATCTAAGAGATGAGGTGCAGTCTGCCTGACTTGTTTCCCTGCGCATAGGAAAAGCTAGGTGATAAAGAGCATTACAAATAGTCATTATGCCATTTAACAAGATTCAGGTCATCTGGAATTGCAGGCCACAAACCCCAAATGATTTTTCATGCCCACTGACTAGGCAGAATTTGGCACTACTTCTCTCACCACTGTTCTTATTGTTGTAAGGGGCCTCAGGCAAGAATGCACTCAAGGAAATAATCTTCTTTGCAAGCCTGATGGTGAATGTCCTGGAAGGATGCAAACAACCTAGCAGCAGGCACCAGTCAAAACCAAGACAAAAGGAACTAAGGACATCTCCGCCTAGATAAGAGTCAGAACACCAGTTGAAAACAACACACCTTGCAATATACTGTGATAAATTACTCGATGGGCCAACTCATGACCATATGTGGAAGAAGGACTCAGAGTTCATGGAAAGGACACAAAAAAACACCCCTTCAACAAACCACTAGGGACCACGGGAGACCACCTGATACCTCTTCAGGGGCTCCTAAGGGATTTAAAACGCATGGGTAATTAAGATGCAAGTATTATAATTAGTTCCAGGAAAACTAATGCATATGTATATAACTGAGCAATATAAGCTTTGTCTATCATGACTTGCGGTATGCACACTAGGAGGAATTATCCCCCGTTCATCTGGCGCCGTAATAAAAAATGCCTGCTTCTTAATACTACATTGGTGTTAAGGAGTTTTATTTGCGATTTTGGTGACGTTATAACTAACAGGCTTCCCAAAAGTGTGTGCCAAGATCAGCCTTGATGTAATTCCAGCAACTTCACCAGAGAAATATTTAGCTCTGTCCTTAATCACCTTCATCCATTTTTTGACTTTCCAGCATCCTTCTGTGAACAGTGACTTGCCTTTGATTCCTGGGGCACCAAACCAAGACGACTTTGTGGTTGGACAAGCAATTCCAAGGTCAGAGTTGTAAGCTAGAAAGGCAGACAGTGCTGGTTCTACATGCTAGCTGTGGCTGCTGCCTTAGGTCTCAGCTCAACGGCCCCTAAAGTAAGCATGACTGAACAGCTCACCCTTCTCATTCACTGCTCCACAGATACTTCCAACAGCACGGACCACAGTTACCAAGCAATAGCTCCATTGCTCATTTTACATCATGAGACCCCAAGCAAGAAATTCCATCCACATAATCTTCCATGTAAGCATTTTTCCAAATACAAAGCTCTTGAAATTATGTATACTAAAAGACAAAGACTAAAGAGAAAGAAAAGGGAAGTTATAACAATGAAATGCAGTTGGTACAAAACTCAGTAAGAGACTCTACTCAGTGGCTGGCTCCTGGGCTGACAGGATACTTCACAAATCAGAGGTGGTGACCTGGACAGTTTAATTAGGCTGGGGCATAGAATGTCCTGATTTGGAAGGGACCCGCAAGGATCATCAAGTCCAACTCCTGTCCCTGCACAGGACAACCCCAAATTTACACCATATCTCTGAGGGTGTTCTCCAAGTGCTTCCTGAATATCGTCAGGACTACCTCCCTGGGGAGCCTGTGCTCCACCACCCTCTGGGTGAAGAACCTTTTCCTAATATCCAACCTAAACCTCCCCTGGCACATCTTCCTGCCATTCGCTCAGGTCCTATCACTGGCTGCCAGAGAGAAGAGATTAGCGCCTGCCCCTCCTCCTCCCCTTGTGAGGAAGCTGTAGACCGTGATGAGGTCTGCCCTCAGTATCCTCTTCTCCAGGCTGAACAAACCAAGTGACTTTAGCTGCTCCTCGTATGGTTTCTCCTCTAAACCCTTCACCAACTTCGTGGCCCTTCTCTGGACACTCTCTAGTAGCCTTATATCCTTAATGTACTGTGGTGCCCAAAACTGCACACAGTACTCAAGGTGAGGCCACACCAGTGCAGAGTAGAGCAGGACAATGACCTCCCTCGACCAGCTGGCAATACAGTGCTTGATGCACCCCAGGACTCGGTTGGCCCTCTTGGCTGCCAGGGCACACTGCTGGCTCATGTTTAACTTGCCATCGACCAGAACCCCCAGATCCCTCTCCGCAGAGCTGCTCTCCAGCCTCTTGTTCCCCAGTCTGTATGTATATCCAGGGTTGCCATGCACCAGGTGCAAAGTCTGGCACTTGCCCTTGTTAAACTTGGTGATTGCCCAGCTCTCCAGTCTCTCTGCAGGGCCTCTCTGCCATCGAGAGTGACAACAGCTCCTCCCAATTTTGTATCATCTGCAAAATTAATTAGTATTCCTTCAATCCTACATCCAAGTAATTTATGAAGAGATTAAAGAGTACCAGCCCAAAGATGGATCCTTGCAGAACCCCACTGGTGACTGGCCACCAGCCCAATGTAACCCCATTTGCTATGACCCTTTGAGCCCGACTCATCAGCCAATTGCTCACCCACTGCATTACATATTTACCCAGCTGTATGCTGGACATTTTGTCCAGGAGGATACTGTGAGAGACAGTATTGGAAGCTTTACTGAAATCCAAAAAGATCACATCGACTGGCTTCCCTTGGGTGGGTAACCTTGTCATAGAAGGAAATTAAGTTTGTTAAGCAGGACTTTCCCCTTGTGACTCCGTGCTGGCTAGGACCAATGGTGCATCTGCACCTCTTCCACTACCTTTTGATTCCAGGAACACTAGGAGCATGGACTCTGCTATTTGTTGGTAAGTTTTGCTTTCCAGTATTCAAAATACCAGGTTTAAGAGCAAACAACAAAAGATAGCATAAAAAACTAGCATAGAAACCTTAAATATTTAGATTAGATAATTAAGGAAAGAAATCAACCAATCTGATTCCCGGAGCCAGGGAAGCCTGAGGAAGCGCAGAGCGGCCTGCCAGGTCCTGGCAGCTCTCACGAGGGAGGCTGACGCGGCCTGGGCGTTGCCAAGAGCAACCGCGGGAGATTTAAACGGCCCCTAAGGAGCACGGTAGCCAGGGTGTGGCGCAGCAGTTTGAGCAGGGAGGGTGCTGTATCTGGCTTGTAGGCCCATAGCCCAGCGAAGTACTCTAGGTCTCTGCCAGGATGGTGAGCACTCGCTGCAGAGCTAATACCAGCGTTCCCATGGTGAAAGCCCCAGAGAGGTCTGATGCATCCACCCAGACAGAGCCGGTAAGGAAGGAGGCTTCAGTACAGATGGTAGGTTGCAATGTGTGCCCTGACCCTTTGCCTGGTGAGAAGGTAAGTACCTGCACAAGGTGTACACAGGTTGATGAACTGCTGCACCAGGTGGCTGAGTTGCAGGAGACAGAAGGCTGAGTAGTATTAGTAGAGCTGAGGCAGAGATAGAAAGGCAGCCCTAGAACCATGGTCCTGTAGCAGACACCACTGAGAAGGAGGCACCTTGGACCCTGGTGACCTGCAAAAGCAGGGCTCTGACTCAACCCCCACCTCCCAGTATCACCACCACCAACAGATTTGTAGCTTTAGTGGCTGCAGACAGCCACAAGCAAGGTCCACAAGTTGTAACTGCATCAGCAACACAGAGTAGTGTCCTGGTTTCAGCTGGGATAGAGTTAAATTTCTTCGTAGTAGCTAGTATGGGGCTATGTTTTGAATTTTTGCTGGAAACAGTGGTGATAATGTGGAGATGTTTTAGTTGTTGCTAAGTAGTGCTTACACTGGTCAAGGACATTTTCAGCTCCCCATGCTCTGCCGGGTGCACAAGAAACTGGGAGGGGACACAGCCAGGACAGCTGACCCCAACTGACCAACGGGATATTTCATACCATATGACGTCATGCTCAGTATATAAAGCTGGGGAAGAAGAAGGAAGGGGGGGACGTTTGGAGTAATGGCCTTTGTCTTCCCAAGTAACCGTTACGCGTGATGGAGCCCTGCTTTCCTGGAGATGGCTGAACACCTGCCTGCCCATGGGAAGTAGCGAATGAATTCCTTGTTTTGCTTTGCTTCCATGCGCAGCTTTTGCTTTACCTATTAAACTGTCTTTATCTCAACCCATGAGTTTCCTCACTTTTACTCTTCTGATTCTCTCCCCCGTCCCACCATGGGGGAGTGAGTGAGCGGCTGCATGGTGCTTGGTGGCTGACTGGGGCTAAACCACAAGTAGATACCATAAAAAGAAGAGATGAGTGCTTGTAGTGGGTGACTCTCTGTTAATAGGCACTGAGGTGCCCATCTGCTGACCTGACAGGGAGTCATGAGAGGTTTGCTGTCTTCTGGGAGCTAAGATCCGAGACATCACTGAGAGGGTGCCACAATTTGTCAAAAGCGCTGATTACTATCCTCTGCTACTCTTCCATGTGGGCACGAATGCTGCTGCAAGCCAGAGTCTGGGCAGAACTAAGGAAGACTATAAAGCCCTGGGAAAGCAAGTGAAAAATATTGATGCCCAAGTTATCTTCTCCTCGATATTACCTGTTGGAGAAAAATGGGAGACTAGAAATAGGCAAATGATGCAAATCAACTCCTGGTTACGTGGCGGGTGTCAATGTGAGGGTTTTGGCTTTTATGACAAAGGGACATTGCCTTGGACTTCAAGAGGGCCAACTTTAGCCTCTTTAAAGACCTGCTTGGAGGTCTTGCATGGGCTAGGACTCTGGAAGGCAGGGGGCTCCAAGAGAGCTGGTCAATATTCAAGGACCACTTCCTCTGAGCTCAAGATCGGTGCATCCCTGTGAGGAAGAAGTCAGGCAGTGGAACCAGGAGACCTGCATGGATGAGCCATTTGAGTTTCTCAAGAAGCTCTTTGAAGAGGGAGGTTCACAGTATGTGGAAAAAGGGACTGGCCACTTGGGAGGAATATAGGAATGTTGTCAGGGTATGCAGAGATGTGACGAGGAAGGCCAAGGCTCACTTGGAATGAAATCTGGCAATGCATGTCAAAGATAACAAGAAGGGCTTCTTTTAATACATCAGAATAATATTGCCAGATGCAGTGAAGAAAGGTAACTCTAACCCAGCTAAAACCATGACAGTATCCACCCCTTATTCCATACCATTTACGTCATGCTCAGGTGCCTGTCATGGTTTTAGCTGTGATAGAGTTAATTTTCTTCACTGCAGCTGGCAGAGTGCCGTGCTTTGCACTTAGTTTGAAAACAAAGTTGATAACACACAGATGTTTCAGTTCTTGCTGGGTAGTGCTTGTACTAGTCAAGGACTTTTCTTGCTTCATATACAACCCATGTATGCATATATATATGTATACACACATACACACATGCTTGTAACAGGCATTATAGTAAAGAGGGACAACAAAAAAAATACACGGCCAGAGCAGCAAGCCTTAGCATTAAGAATACAGTATGCCAGAACTGGGGTTTGTTTCTCCTAGCCTAGGAAACTTAAAGAAATATCCTTTTTGACACAAAATGCAAAATTATTGACATGATACATTAGGCCTTTGCAGTGAGCTACTAATAAGCTAAACTTTGTGCACAAATATATATATTTTATATATATTCTGCATAGGTATTTTGACTTTGTGCAGGACAGAAAGTTGTATAGGTATGACTGTTCTACTTTTCTGTTCATTTTTTTAATATATTTTATTTTCTCTAGAGTTACTCAAACAAAAACAGCCTTCTATCTTGCCTTGTCTTAATGCTTTAAAATAACCAAACTGGATATCTAACTACCAAACCGTTCATTATATTATTAAATACCGACTTTGGTTACAGTATAGTGTCTTTACTTTAGCTGACGGTTCTGTATCCTTGTGCTTTTTAAAGCAGCTTTTATGTTTTGGTGCAAAAGTTGTCCAGTGTCTCTTGTTCCCTTCATTAGAGAACATGCTAGAGGTATGTTTGTAGGTATTTTTGTTTAGAAAAAACTATTTCGTGCTCTCCATTTTATTTATTATAATAAGTTAAAAGGTTGTACTTCATCACCCATGTAAACATGCTCATGAAGGTGAAAGTAATTAAGATTTGATACACTGATATAAATTTATTTATGTAACTAAATCACTGTTTTATAAACTTGTTAATGATCAACATTTTTTTTTTGTTTTGATTAAAATTAGTTTTTTGAAAGTTGATTCTGCTTCCTTTATGGTGTCTGTTACTGGAGTTGAATTGTGTATGGATAGTTCATAGATCTGAAATGCCCAGCTTGCAATTTTGGTGCATTATGGTGATAAGCAATATGACCACCAAGACCAGGAAAGAAATGTTTTATTCCTCAAAAATCTGCTGAGGAATGGTAGTATTTGCAATTGCAACAGTTCTTTTGCTGGTGGAAGAAGACCTGGTGTGTCAGCGGGACTAAATGCTGCCTGTGACTGAAGATGTGTGGCCTATGCAACAAACCATAAGCCTTGACGTATTGCCCTGGTGGGACAGAATAGTGTGTGGGGGCATGTTCCCACTCAGTCGATTATTTGGATGACCATGAGAGTTGAGATGTGCTGCAAATATATACAAGGACAGTTCTTGCTGTTCTTTAGCTTTTCTAAAGCATTTTGTGTATTCTGAACTGTGCAGCTCACTCCACCCACCATGGAGTTCCTGCTCACCAGCTGACAGCCAACATTTCTGCTTTTTTGGAGCCTTTGCTCTGTGAGGTCTGTGTAAGTTTTCCAGCCCTCAGTGAATAATGGGATACAGCATGGCTGAAAATTGAAGACGAGCTTTCTGCTTTACCAAGATATGTATCATCTTAGGTATGTTATATGATGTCATCTTTGACTACATGCTCTGAATACCTTCACTTTCTTTTTTTAGTATCTTCAGCTGAAAAAAGAATTAGCATGCAGCAAGCAACTATCAGAGATGCCAGTGTACCCATGAATTCTGACAGTGAGACTTGTGTCACTGGAAGATTAAGGAGGAAAAGGTCTGAATCTTTGCACAGCTTGTCATGTAAAATATGAGTCTTTACCAAGCCTTGCAAACAGCTGAGTTGTCCTGACCTGGTAGTACTAATGTTCTGTAGCTTCTGCAAATTCTATCCCTTCCAAGTATTAAATCCTCATTATGTGTTTGCTTCATTACGTTGTCCTAGATTAATTTTCTGCTACAGACAATAAGGAATGAGAAGGATACTCTGTTCTGTAATATGGTTTGCATGGGTGTTGGGGTTTTTTCGCCTCTTACAAATAATTCACTATTATGGATATTGTGGATTACGTAGACTGCAAAACTGAATCCTATTTGAAGACAAAGGCTTTTGAATTAAATGCGGTCTTGATGATTGCCCCCTGCTTTTGACAAGCTGTCATGGTTTTAGCTGGGATAGAGTTAATTATCTTCACTGTGGCTGGCATAGTGCTGTGCTTTGGACTTAGTATGAAAACAATGTTGCTAACACACAGATGTTTCAGTTGTTGCTGGGTAGTGTTTATACTAGTCAAGGACTTTTCTAGCTTCCCATGCTCTGCCAGGTGCACAAGAAGCCGGGAGGGGAGGGGGCACAGCTGAGAGAGGGGGTTCAAACTGGCCAAAGGGATATTCCATATCATGTAACGTCATGCCCAGTATGTTAACTGGGAGGAGCTGGCCGGAGGAGGGAAGCAGCAATTGCGGTTCGGGGACCGGCAGCGTCGGTTGGCGGGTGGTGAGCAGTTGTATCGTTTGTGTTTCTGGTTTATTCCCTTTTTCCCTTTTCCTTTTTATTATATTATCATTATTGTTATTACTAAAATAACCATCATTATCATTGTTATTTTAATTATTAAACTGTTCTTATCTCAACCCACAAGGTTATTTTTTTGCTTTTGCTCTTCCGATTCTCTCCCCCATCCCACAGGGATGGGGGGAGTGAAGGAACGGCTGCGTGGTGTTTAGTTGCCGACTGGGGCTGAGCCACGACAGTCCATTTTGGCACCCAAAGTGGGGCGTGAAGGGTTTGAGATAATAACAGTTGCTGGTCCCAGCATTGATTCATCTGTTCTCAATAATAGCTTATCCGATCTACACCATGCTTATTGTAAAGTACACGTTAAAAAATGCTGTTGGTTTTTGTAGTTTGCTGTGCTCTGCAGTGATTAGAGATGTTTTGCCTCGGAGATTTGTTATTAAAACACTGGCCTTGACCGTTACCGATTATTTGGGTCTTGCATGGAAGCCGTTACTGTACTTTGGCTACCACCTCATGGAGACAATTAGCAATTATACCTCCTCCTCTGAGAGTTTTTTTTATGGAGGAAATACAGAATGGCACCTTAGCTACCATCTTCTATAATGTCTCCTCCTTCATTACAACAACTTTTCAGTACCTTGAACATCCCTGGGTAGTTAAGATACATCTGTTGGTATTGCTTTGGCAGGTGGTTTCAGCTCTGTCATGGTTAATAAGCAATTTAAGAATATCATCCAGAGATCTGCCCCAAGGCTGGCTAGCTATGCGTGGCAGGGTATGTGGGATAGTATGGGCAAATGCCTAAGACGGTGGGCACCCCCAGTGTTGTGGGACTTCACCCCTGAACAAGTGCAGAACCCTGAAAAATTAGCAGAATATTTGGAGGAAGTATGTTGTCACCCAGGCAATCCCAGAGAGATACAAATCACTGCAATGTGCTGGGGCCTGGCCCATGCCTATCGAGCCCTATTTAACACTATTCAGTACCCCCAAGGGGACGAGAAGGCCTCTGGATCTAAAAAGACAAAGAAAAGGAAAGCGATGAGCACAGCGGCCACTCAAACCCCCACGACAGACACTGCAGCTAATCCAACCCCGGTGACAAGCGTTGCAGCTGAATCACAGGACCAACCTGTGCCAGTATCAGTCGCCCCTATGCACAAGAAGAAATCTTGGAAGAGAAAGTCAACTTGTTTAGAAAGAGACGATGAAGAAGCAGGGCCATCACGAGGAGAGGAGGAGGAAGAGGAGGAACTCATACAAGAAACTGAAACTACCCGATCCCTATCCTTGAGCGAGTTGCGGGACATGCGAAAAGATTTCGGCCGTCGTTCAGGTGAACACATTGTCACCTGGCTGCTCCGATGCTGAGATAACAGGGCCAGCAGTCTGGAATTAGAGGGGAAGGAAGCCAAACAACTGGGATCCCTTTCTAGGGAAGGGGGCATTGACAAAGCAATTGGGAAAAAAAACACAAGCACTCAGCCTCTGGAGGCGACTCCTGTCAGGTGTGAGAGAAAGGTACCCCTTCAAGGAAGATATTGTATTTCGCCTAGGAAAATGGATGACCATGGAGAAAGGTATCCAGTATCTGAGGGAACTAGCCGTGCTTGAGGTGATTTATAGTGACTTAGATGATCAACAGTCATCCAAAGATCCAGATGAAGCACACGACCCATGTGGCGGATGTTTGTACGGAGCGCACCATTGACGCATGGGAACTCATTGGCAGTAATGTCCTGGAGAGATGACGAGGCACCAACGGTGGCGTAGCTGATTGATAAACTCTGGGAGTATGAAGCAAATCTCTCTTCCTCCTTTGTCTCGGCTGTAGAGAAACTGTCCCGGGAGGTCCAGCGACTCAAAGAAGATAAGTCTTACTCCCCACCGGTACGGACCCGTATCTCAGCCATTAGGAGTAAGCGTCCCTTTGGTCAAGAGAAAGGATACAAACGACGGGGGACCCTGTGGTTTTACCTGCATGACCACGGAGAAGACATGAAGAAGTGGGATGGAAAACCTACCTCGACCCTAGAGGCACGGGTACGTGAGCTGCAAGGAAAAACAGTCATTCAGGGGAGTTCCTCCAGGAAAACTGCTGCTCCAGTTTCCAGTAAGCAATTCCCCAGACAGAGGAGCAGAAGCACTGATTTTCTTTCTGATCTTAACAGAGACACTTGTGAATCGTATTTACAGAAACTGAGTGACGAATACTATGATCAGGAATAGAGGGACTCTGCCTCCAGCCAGGTGGAGGAAAGGGATAACCGGGTTTATTGGACTGTGTGGCTCCGATGGCCTGGCACATCTGACCCACAGGAGTATAAAGCTTTAGTGGACACTGGTGCACAGTGCACCCTAATGCCATCAAACTATATAGGGGCAGAACCCTTCAGTATTGCTGGAGTGACAGGGGGATCCCAAGAGCTAACTGTATTGGAGGCCGAAGTGAGCCTAACTGGGAATGAGTGGCAAAAGCACCCCATTGTGACTGGCCCAGAGGCTCCGTGCATCCTTGGCATAGACTACCTCAGGAGAGGGTAGTTCGAGGACCCAAAAGGGTACAAGTGGGCTTTTGGTGTAGCTGCCTTGGAGGTGGAGGAAATTAAACAGCTGTCTACCTTGCCTGGCCTCTCGAAGGACCCTTCTGTGGTGGGGTTGCTGAGGGTCAAAGAACAACAGGTGCCAATCGCCACCACAACAGTGCACCGGCGGCAATATCGCACCAACCGAGACTCCCTGATTCCCATCCATGAGCTCATTCATCGACTGGAGAGCCAAGGAGTGATCAACGAGACTCGCTCACCCTTTAACAGTCCCATATGGCCAATCCGGAAGTCTAATGGAGAGTGGAGACTAACAGTAGACTATCGTGGCCTGAATGAAGTCACGTCACCACTGAGCGCTGCTGTGCCAGACATGCTAGAACTTCAATATGAACTGGAGTCAAAGGCAGCCAAGCGGTATGCCACAAGTGATAGCGCTAATGCATTCTTCTCAATCCCTCTGGCAGCAGAGTGCAGGCCACAGTTTGCTTTCACATGGAGGGGCGTCCAGTACACCTGGAATCGACTGCCCCAGGGGTGGAAACACAGCCCTACCATTTGCCATGGACTGATCCATAATGCATTGGAACAAGGTGGAGCTCCGGAACACCTACAATACATTGATGACATCATCGTGTGGGGCAATACAGCAGCAGAAGTTTTTGAGAAAGGGAAGAAAATAGTCCAAATCCTTCCGAAAGCTGGTGTTGCCATAAAACAAAGTAAGATCAAGGGACCCGCACAGGAGATCCAGTTCTTAGGAATCAAATGGCAAGATGGTCGTAGTCAGGTTCCAATGGATGTGATCAACAAAATAACAGCCATGTCTCCATCAACTAGCAAAAAGGAAACACAAGCTTTTTGGGGCGTTGTGGGTTTCTGGAGAATGCATATTCTAGATTACAGTCTGATCGTAAGCCCTCTCTATCAAGTGACCCAGAAGAAGAATGATTTCAAATGGGGCCCTGAGCAACGACAAGCCTTTGAACAGATTAAACAGGAGATAGTTCATGCAGTAGCTCTTGGGCCAGTCCGGGCAGGACAACATGTAAAGAACGTGCTCTACACAGCAGCCAGGAAGAATGGTCCTACCTGGAGCCTCTGGCAGAAAGCACGAGGGGAGACCCAAGGTCGACCCCTAGGGTTTTGGAGTCGGGGATACAGAGGGTCCGAAGACTGCTATACTCCAACTGAAAAAGAGATGTTGGCAGCATATGAAGGGGTCCGATCAGCTTCAGAAGTGGTTGGTACTGAAGCACAGCTGCTCCTGGCACCCCACCTGCCGGTGCTGGGCTGGATGTTCAAAGGAAACGTCCCCTCTACACGTCATGCAACTGATGCTACATGGAGTAAATAGGTTGCACTGACCACCCAGCGGGCTCGAGTAGGAAACCCCAGTCACCCAGGAATCTTGGAAGTAACTGGAATGTGGTCATGGATGGGTACAGGCTTTTCAGGAAAGACAGGCCAGCAAGGCGAGGTGGGGGAGTTGCTCTTGATGTGAGGGAGCAACTGGAATGTATCGAGCTCTGCCTTGGAGTGGAAGGAGAACAAGTTGAGAGCTTGTGGGTAAAAATTATGGGGCAGGCAAATATGGGCGACACTGTTGAGGGCATTTGCTACAGGCCACCTGATCAAGAAGAGGAATCTGATGAAGCCGTCTACAGACAGCTGGAAGTAGCCTCACAATCGCAGGCCCTGGTTCTCGTGGGGGACTTCAACCACCCTGATATTTGCTGGAAAAGCAACACAGCGAGCCATGCATGATCCAGAAGGTTCCTGCAGAGCATCGAGGACAACTTTTTGATGCAAGTGGTGGAGGAGCCAACAAGGCGAGATGTGCTGCTCGACCTTATCCTAACAAACAAGGATGGGCTCTTTGAGGATGTGAGAGCTGGGGGTAGCCTTGGCTGCAGTGACCATGAGATGGTGAAGTTTGGGATACTGTGAGGCAGAAGCAGGGCAGTAAGTCAGGTTACAACCTTGGACTTCAAGAGGGCCAGCTTTGGCCTCTTCAAAGACCTGCTAGGAGGAATCCCAGGGGCTAGGGCTCTGGAAGGCGGGGGCTCCAAGAGAGCTGGTCAATATTCAAGGACCACTTCCTCCAAGCGCAAGATCCGTGCATCCCCAGGAGGAAGAAGTCAGGCAGAGGAGCCAGGAGACCTGCATGGATGACCAAAGAGCTTCAAGAGAAAATCAAATGGAAGAAGGAGGATCACAGTATGTGGAAAAAGGGACTGGCCACGTGGGAGGAATATAAGGAAGGCCAAGGCTCACTTGGAATTAAATCTGGCAATGCATGTCAAGGATAACAAAAAAGGCTTCTTTAAATCCATCAGCAGTTAAATGAAGACTGGGGATACAGCGGGCCCACTGCTGAACTAGGTAGGGGCCCTGGAAATGCAGGATGCAGAGAAGGCGGAGTTACTGAATGCCTTCTTTGCCTCGGTCTTCACTGCTAAGGCTGGCCCTCAGGCATCTCATCCCCCAGAGAAGAGAGGACAAATTGGGACAAAGGAAGATTTACCATCGGTTGAGAAAGACTGGGTCAAAGATCACCTATGCAAACTGGATCCTCGCAAATCATTGGGCCCCGATGGGATGTACCCACAAGTGCTGAAGGAGCTGGTGGATGTTCTTGCTGAGCCACTCTCCATCATCTTTGAAAGGTCATGGAGGACAGGAGAGGTGCCCAAGGACTGGAGGAAAGCAAATGTCACTCCAATCTTCAAAAGGGGCAAGGAGGACCTGGGGAACTATAGGCCAGTCAGCCTGCTCCATCCCTGTAAAGGTGATGGAGCAGTTCATCCTGGAGGTCATCTCCAGGCATGTAGAGGACAAGAAGGCTATCAGAAGTAGTCAACATGGATTCACCAAGGGGAGATCATGCTTGACCAACCTGATAGCCTTCTATGATGGTGTGACTGGCTGGGTCGACAAAGGGAGAGCAGTGGATGTTGTCTATCTTGACTTCAGCAAGGTGTTCGACACTGTCTCCCATAGCCTCCTCACAGACAAGCTAAGGACATGTGGGTTGGATGAGTGGACAGTGAGGTGGATTGAAAACTGGCTCAAGAACAGAACTCAGAGGCTTGTGATCGATGGAGCAGAGTCTGGATGGAGGCCTGTCACTAGTGGTGTTTCCCAGGGGACTGTGATGGATCCAGTCCTGTTCAACATATTCATCAATGACCTGGATGATGGGATAGAGTATAACCTCAGCAAGTTTGCAGATGATACCAATCTGGGAGGAGTGGCTGATACACCAGAAGGCTGTGCTGCCATCCAGCGAGACCTGGACAGGCTGGAGAGCTTGGCCGAGGGGAACCTGATGAAATTCAACAAGAGCAAGTGCAAGGTCCTGCACCTGGGGAGGAACAACCCCATGCACCAGTACAGGTTGGGGGTTGACCTGCTGGAAAGCAGCTCTGTCGAGAATGACCTGGGAGTGCTGGTGGACAGCAAGCTGACCATGAGCCAGCACTGTGCTCTTGTGTCCAGGAAGGCCAATGGTATACTGGGATGCATTAAAAAGAGTGTGGCCAGCAGGTCGAGGGGGGTTATCCTCCCCCTCTACTCTGCCCTAGTGAGACCATATTTAGAGTACTGTGTCCAGTTCTGGCCTTCCCAGTTCAAGAGAGGGACCTACTGGGAGAGTCCAGCAGAGAGCTACGAAGATGATCAAGGGACTGGAGCATCTCCCTTATAAGGAAAGGCTGAGAGACTTGGGTTTGTTCTGCCTGGAGAAGAGAAGACTGAGGGGGGATTTCATCAATACTTATAAATAACTAAAGGGTGGGTGTCAGGACAATGGGACTAGGCTCTTTTCATCACTGCCCAATGACAGGACAAGGGACAATGGGCACAAGTTGGAACACAGGAAGTTCCACCTCAATATGAGAAATATCTTCATTACTATGAGGGTGACAGAGCAGTGGAACAGGCTTCCCAGGGAGGTGGTTGTGTGTCCTTCCCTGGAGACATTCAAAACTCACATGGATGCATTCCTGTGCCATTTGCTCTAGGTGTCCTTGCTCAAGCAAGGTGGTTGGACAAGACGATCTCCAGATTTCCCTTCCAAACCCTACCATTCTGTGATTCTGTGAAGTGATCATGGACTGGCCAGAAGGCCAAGATTTTGGATTATCTCCAGAGGAGGAGGTGACACATGCTGAAGAAGCCCCACTGTATAACAAACTGCCAGAAAAGGAGAAGCAATATGCCCTTTTCACTGATGGGTCCTGTCGTCTTGTGGGAAAGCATTGGAGATGGAAGGCTGCTGTATGGAGTCCTACACGACAAGTAGCAAAAACTTCTGAAGGAGAAGTTGAATCGAGCCAGTTTGCAGAGGTAAAAGCCATCCAGCTGGCCTTAGACATCGCTGAACAGGAAAAGTGGCCAGTGCTCTATCTCTATACTGACTCCTGGATGGTGGCAAATGCCTTGTGGGGCTGGTTACAGCAATGGAAGCAGAGGAACTGGCAGTGCAGAGGCAAACCCATCTGGGCTGCCGCATTGTGGCAAGATATTGCTGCCCGGGTAGAGAACCTGGTTGTAAAGGTACGTCATGTGGATGCTCACGTCCCCAAGAGTCGGGCCACTGAAGAACATTGAAACAACCAGCAGGTGGATCAGGCTGCCAAGATTAAAGTAGCTGAGGTGGATCTGGAGTGGCAACGTCAGGGTGAACTATTTCTAGCTCGGTGGGCCCATGACACCTCAGGCCATACAGGGAGAGATGCAACATATAGGTGGGCTCGTGATCGAGGGGTGGACTTGACCATGGGCGAGTTTTTGCTACTTGTCGTGTAGGACTCCATACAGCAGCCTTCCATCTCCAATGCTTTCCCACAAGACGACAGGACCCATCAGTGAAAAGGGCATATTGCTTCTCCTTTTCTGGCAGTTTGTTATACAGTGGGGCTTCTTCAGCATGTGTCACCTCCTCCTCTGGAGATAATCCAAAATCTTGGCCTTCTGGCCAGTCCATGATCACTTCACAGAATCACAGAATGGTAGGGTTTGGAAGGGAAATCTGGAGATCGTCTTGTCCAACCACCTTGCTTGAGCAAGGACACCTAGAGCAAATGGCACAGGAATGCATCCATGTGAGTTTTGAATGTCTCCAGGGAAGGACACACAACAACCTCCCTGGGAAGCCTGTTCCACTGCTCTGTCACCCTCATAGTAATGAAGATATTTCTCATATTGAGGTGGAACTTCCTGTGTTCCAACTTGTGCCCATTGTCCCTTGTCCTGTCATTGGGCAGTGATGAAAAGAGCCTAGTCCCATTGTCCTGACACCCACCCTTTAGTTATTTATAAGTATTGATGAAATCCCCCCTCAGTCTTCTCTTCTCCAGGCAGAACAAACCCAAGTCTCTCAGCCTTTCCTTATAAGGGAGATGCTCCAGTCCCTTGATCATCTTCGTAGCTCTCTGCTGGACTCTCCCAGTAGGTCCCTCTCTTGAACTGGGAAGGCCAGAACTGGACACAGTACTCTAAATATGGTCTCACTAGGGCAGAGTAGAGGGGGAGGATAACCCCCCTCGACCTGCTGGCCACACTCTTTTTAATGCATCCCAGTATACCATTGGCCTTCCTGGACACAAGAGCACAGTGCTGGCTCATGGTCAGCTTGCTGTCCACCAGCACTCCCAGGTCATTCTCGACAGAGCTGCTTTCCAGCAGGTCAACCCCCAACCTGTACTGGTGCATGGGGTTGTTCCTCCCCAGGTGCAGGACCTTGCACTTGCTCTTGTTGAATTTCATCAGGTTCCCCTCGGCCAAGCTCTCCAGCCTGTCCAGGTCTCGCTGGATGGCAGCACAGCCTTCTGGTGTATCAGCCACTCCTCCCAGATTGGTATCATCTGCAAACTTGCTGAGGTTATACTCTATCCCATCATCCAGGTCATTGATGAATATGTTGAACAGGACTGGATCCATCACAGTCCCCTGGGAAACACCACTAGTGACAGGCCTCCATCCAGACTCTGCTCCATCGATCACAAGCCTCTGAGTTCTGTTCTTGAGCCAGTTTTCAATCCACCTCACTGTCCACTCATCCAACCCACATGTCCTTAGCTTGTCTGTGAGGAGGCTATGGGAGACAGTGTCGAACACCTTGCTGAAGTCAAGATAGACAACATCCACTGCTCTCCCTTTGTCGACCCAGCCAGTCACACCATCATAGAAGGCTATCAGGTTGGTCAAGCATGATCTCCCCTTGGTGAATCCATGTTGACTACTTCTGATAGCCTTCTTGTCCTCTACATGCCTGGAGATGACCTCCAGGATGAACTGCTCCATCACCTTTACAGGGATGGAGCAGGCTGACTGGCCTATAGTTCCCCAGGTCCTCCTTGCCCCTTTTGAAGATTGGAGTGACATTTGCTTTCCTCCAGTCCTTGGGCACCTCTCCTGTCCTCCATGACCTTTCAAAGATGATGGAGAGTGGCTCAGCAAGAACATCCACCAGCTCCTTCAGCACTTGTGGGTACATCCCATCGGGGCCCAATGATTTGCGAGGATCCAGTTTGCATAGGTGATCTTTGACCCAGTCTTTCTCAACCGATGGTAAATCTTCCTTTGTCCCAATTTGTCCTCTCTTCTCTGGGGGATGAGATGCCTGAGGGCCAGCCTTAGCAGTGAAGACCGAGGCAAAGAAGGCATTCAGTAACTCCGCCTTCTCTGCATCCTGCATTTCCAGGGCCCCTACCTAGTTCAGCAGTGGGCCCGCTGTATCCCCAGTCTTCATTTAACTGCTGATGGATTTAAAGAAGCCTTTTTTGTTATCCTTGACATGCATTGCCAGATTTAATTCCAAGTGAGCCTTGGCCTTCCTTATATTCCTCCCACGTGGCCAGTCCCTTTTTCCACATACTGTGATCCTCCTTCTTCCATTTGATTTTCTCTTGAAGCTCTTTGGTCATCCATGCAGGTCTCCTGGCTCCTCTGCCTGACTTCTTCCTCCTGGGGATGCACGGATCTTGCGCTTGGAGGAAGTGGTCCTTGAATATTGACCAGCTCTCTTGGAGCCCCCGCCTTCCAGAGCCCTAGCCCCTGGGATTCCTCCTAGCAGGTCTTTGAAGAGGCCAAAGCTGGCCCTCTTGAAGTCCAAGGTTGTAACCTGACTTACTGCCCTGCTTCTGCCTCACAGTATCCCAAACTTCACCATCTCATGGTCACTGCAGCCAAGGCTACCCCCAGCTCTCACATCCTCAAAGAGCCCATCCTTGTTTGTTAGGATAAGGTCGAGCAGCACATCTCGCCTTGTTGGCTCCTCCACCACTTGCATCAAAAAGTTGTCCTCGATGCTCTGCAGGAACCTTCTGGATCATGCATGGCTCGCTGTGTTGCTTTTCCAGCAAATATCAGGGTGGTTGAAGTCCCCCACGAGAACCAGGGCCTGCGATTGTGAGGCTACTTCCAGCTGTCTGTAGACGGCTTCATCAGATTCCTCTTCTTGATCAGGTGGCCTGTAGCAAATGCCCTCAACAGTGTCGCCCATATTTGCCTGCCCCATAATTTTTACCCACAAGCTCTCAACTTGTTCTCCTTCCACTCCAAGGCAGAGCTCGATACATTCCAGTTGCTCCCTCACATCAAGAGCAACTCCCCCATCTCGCCTTGCTGGCCTGTCTTTCCTGAAAAGCCTGTACCCATCCATGACCACATTCCAGTTACTTCCAAGATTCCTGGGTGACTGGGGGTTTCCTACTCGAGCCCGCTGGGTGGTCAGTGCAACCTATTTACTCCATGTAGCATCAGTTGCATGACGTGTAGAGGGGACGTTTCCTTTGAACATCCAGCCCAGCACCGGCAGGTGGGGTGCCAGGAGCAGCTGTGCTTCAGTACCAACCACTTCTGAAGCTGATCGGACCCCTTCATATGCTGCCAACATCTCTTTTTCAGTTGGAGTATAGCAGTCTTCGGACCCTCTGTATCCCCCGACTCCAAAACCCTAGGGGTCGACCTTGGGTCTCCCCTCGTGCTTTCTGCCAGAGGCTCCAGGTAGGACCATTCTTCCTGGCTGCTGTGTAGAGCACGTTCTTTACATGTTGTCCTGCCCGGACTGGCCCAAGAGCTACTGCATGAACTATCTCCTGTTTAATCTGTTCAAAGGCTTGTCGTTGCTCAGGGCCCCATTTGAAATCATTCTTCTTCTGGGTCACTTGATAGAGAGGGCTTACGATCAGACTGTAATCTAGAATATGCATTCTCCAGAAACCCACAACGCCCCAAAAAGCTTGTGTTTCCTTTTTGCTAGTTGGTGGAGACATGGCTGTTATTTTGTTGATCACATCCATTGGAACCTGACTACGACCATCTTGCCATTTGATTCCTAAGAACTGGATCTCCTGTGCGGGTCCCTTGATCTTACTTTGTTTTATGGCAACACCAGCTTTCGGAAGGATTTGGACTATTTTCTTCCCTTTCTCAAAAACTTCTGCTGCTGTATTGCCCCACACGATGATGTCATCAATGTATTGTAGGTGTTCCGGAGCTCCACCTTGTTCCAATGCATTATGGATCAGTCCATGGCAAATGGTAGGGCTGTGTTTCCACCCCTGGGGCAGTCGATTCCAGGTGTACTGGACGCCCCTCCATGTGAAAGCAAACTGTGGCCTGCACTCTGCTGCCAGAGGATTGAGAAGAATGCATTAGCGCTATCACTTGTGGCATACCGCTTGGCTGCCTTTGACTCCAGTTCATATTGAAGTTCTAGCATGTCTGGCACAGCAGCGCTCAGTGGTGACGTGACTTCATTCAGGCCACGATAGTCTACTGTTAGTCTCCACTCTCCATTAGACTTCCGGATTGGCCATATGGGACTGTTAAAGGGTGAGCGAGTCTCGTTGATCACTCCTTGGCTCTCCAGTCGATGAATGAGCTCATGGATGGGAATCAGGGAGTCTCGGTTGGTGCGATATTGCCGCCGGTGCACTGTTGTGGTGGCGATTGGCACCTGTTGTTCTTTGACCCTCAGCAACCCCACCACAGAAGGGTCCTTCGAGAGGCCAGGCAAGGTAGACAGCTGTTTAATTTCCTCCACCTCCAAGGCAGCTACACCAAAAGCCCACTTGTACCCTTTTGGGTCCTCGAACTACCCTCTCCTGAGGTAGTCTATGCCAAGGATGCACGGAGCCTCTGGGCCAGTCACAATGGGGTGCTTTTGCCACTCATTCCCAGTTAGGCTCACTTCGGCCTCCAATACAGTTAGCTCTTGGGATCCCCCTGTCACTCCAGCAATACTGAAGGGGTTCTGCCCCTATATAGTTTGATGGCATTAGGGTGCACTGTGCACCAGTGTCCACTAAAGCTTTATACTCCTGTGGGTCAGATGTGCCAGGCCATCGGAGCCACACAGTCCAATAAACCCGGTTATCCCTTTCCTCCACCTGGCTGGAGGCAGAGTCCCTCTATTCCTGATCATAGTATTCGTCACTCAGTTTCTGTAAATACGATTCACAAGTGTCTCTGTTAAGATCAGAAAGAAAATCAGTGCTTCTGCTCCTCTGTCTGGGGAATTGCTTACTGGAAACTGGAGCAGCAGTTTTCCTGGAGGAACTCCCCTGAATGACTGTTTTTCCTTGCAGCTCACGTACCCGTGCCTCTAGGGTCGAGGTAGGTTTTCCATCCCACTTCTTCATGTCTTCTCCGTGGTCATGCAGGTAAAACCACAGGGTCCCCCCGTCGTTTGTATCCTTTCTCTTGACCAAAGGGACGCTTACTCCTAATGGCTGAGATACGGGTCCGTACCGGTGGGGAGTAAGACTTATCTTCTTTGAGTCGCTGGACCTCCCGGGACAGTTTCTCTACAGCCGAGACAAAGGAGGAAGAGAGATTTGCTTCATACTCCCAGAGTTTATCAATCAGCTACGCCACCGTTGGTGCCTCGTCATCTCTCCAGGACATTACTGCCAATGAGTTCCCATGCGTCAATGGTGCGCTCCGTACAAACATCCGCCACATGGGTCGTGTGCTTCATCTGGATCTTTGGATGACTGTTGATCATCTAAGTCACTATAAATCACCTCAAGCACGGCTAGTTCCCTCAGATACTGGATACCTTTCTCCATGGTCATCCATTTTCCTAGGCGAAATACAATATCTTCCTTGAAGGGGTACCTTTCTCTCACACCTGACAGGAGTCGCCTCCAGAGGCTGAGTGCTTGT